>NC_142789.1:195000-280000 GCF_988280905.1 Pimephales promelas | reverse complement strand
TATATCCCACTATATCTCACTATATCTCAGTATAATCTCAGTATATCCCACTATATCTCAGTATAATCTCAGTATATCCCACTATATCTCAGTATAATCTCAGTATATCCCACTATATCTCACTATATCTCAGTATAATCTCAGTATATCCCACTATATCTCAGTATATCTCAATATAATCTCAATATACACTCTCCTAAAGGATTATTAGGAACACACACTAATACTGTGTTTGACCCCCTTTCGCTTACAGAACTGCCTTAAAGTGTTAGTTCACCCAAAAATGAAAATGAAGTCATTAATTACTCACCCCCATGCTGTACCAACCCCGTAAGACCTTCGTTCATCTTCGGGACACAAATAAAGATATTTTTGATTGAATCTGCGAGCTAGATCAGTCCTAGATAGACTGCCTAAGGGACTGACTCTTGACGGCCCATAAAGTCATTAAAGAAAAGGTTTAAATATTCCATGTGACTACAGCGGCTCAATTATAAGTTTATCAAGCGACCAGACTACTTTTTGTGCGAAAAAAAACCATAAATAACGACTTTATTCCACTATTCCATTACTTCCTAATGGGCCTTGAGACGAGAGTGGAAGAGATTTCCAGAACGCGTGCGTGAGAACTGAGACGAGGACGTTCTTCTTCGTCTGCTTCTTGTTTCCGGCTGCTCCGCTCAGGAGTATTAGCGCCCCCTACCGTATAAGATGATGATCCATATATAAGGCGCCCCGGATTATAAGGCGCACAGCACTGTCGTATTTGAGAAGATTAAAGGCTTTTAATCATGGACTGAATCATGTAGTGTGTGTGTGTGTGTGTGTGTGTGTGTGTGTGTGCCTCAAACATGCGCATGTCTCGCCTTTAAACAGTTTCATGGCATTTCCACTCGAGTCCCTGTAATGCTGAGATTATACGGATCATGTTTGTGAGGCTCGTATGCTCTTCTGTTCTGCCAGTGACTAACACTCCCAGAAGCCTCTTCTCTGAGCCGTGAGATGTGCATGTGGGTGTTGGGACAGAAATAACTGATAATAATCATGTTGTCTGAGTCTCATCATCCGTCTGATGCTTTACACTGAGAGCCGCCTCCAGAAACACTGGAGATCTGAAGATCATCTGGAGCTCCTCATGTAATAACACGACACTTCTCATAACCAGGAACATGAGCTGATTCCTCTAGTTCCCTCCACAATCACAGGTGTATCTTTAGTAACATTATAAACGTCACACATCAGTTTAATGCGTCCTTGATGAACACAAGCAATCTTAGCCCAGAGTTTACAATGATATATTAATCACAAGCTAATAGATATCCGTAAACTGACTTTATAGAAGGAAAACTATAGGAAGCGTGTGTGTGTGTGTGTGTGTGTGTGTGTGTTCAGGAAAGGCGAGTCGTCAGTGTTCAGGGCTCATACGGGGACGGTGCGCAGCGTGAGCTTCTCCAGTGATGGTCAGACACTGGTCACCGCGTCTGATGATAAGAGCATCAAAGTCTGGACCGTCCATCGCCAGAAGTTCCTCTTCTCCCTCAACCAGCACATCAACTGGGTGCGCTGCGCCAGGTACTGCTCACTAATCACTAATCACTGCTCACTAATCACTGTTCACTAATCACTAATCACTGCTCACTAATCACTGGTCACTAATCACTAATCACTGGTCACTAATCACTGGTCACTAATCACTGGTCACTAATCACTGGTCACTAATCACTGGTCACTAATCACTAATCACTGGTCACTAATCACTGGTCACTAATCACTAATCACTGTTCACTTCTCACTAATCACTGGTCACTAATCACTAATCACTAATCACTGGTCACTAATCACTAATCACTGGTCACTTCTCACTAATCACTAATCACTGGTCACTAATCACTAATCACTGGTCACTAATCACTAATCACTGGTCACTAATCACTGGTCACTAATCACTGGTCACTAATCACTGGTCACTAATCACTGGTCACTAATCACTAATCACTGGTCACTAATCACTGGTCACTAATCACTAATCACTGTTCACTTCTCACTAATCACTGGTCACTAATCACTAATCACTAATCACTGGTCACTAATCACTAATCACTGGTCACTTCTCACTAATCACTAATCACTGGTCACTAATCACTAATCACTGGTCACTAATCACTAATCACTTCTCACTTCTCACTAATCACTAATCACTGGTCACTAATCACTGGTCACTAATCACTAATCACTGTTCACTTCTCACTAATCACTGGTCACTAATCACTGTTCACTTCTCACTAATCACTGGTCACTAATCACTAATCACTGGTCACTAATCACTGGTCACTAATCACTAATCACTGTTCACTTCTCACTAATCACTGGTCACTAATCACTGTTCACTTCTCACTAATCACTGGTCACTAATCACTAATCACTGGTCACTAATCACTGGTCACTAATCACTAATCACTGGTCACTAATCACTAATCACTTCTCACTTCTCACTTCTCACTAATCACTAATCACTGGTCACTAATCACTGGTCACTAATCACTAATCACTGTTCACTTCTCACTAATCACTGGTCACTAATCACTGTTCACTTCTCACTAATCACTGGTCACTAATCACTAATCACTGGTCACTAATCACTGGTCACTAATCACTAATCACTGTTCACTTCTCACTAATCACTGGTCACTAATCACTGTTCACTTCTCACTAATCACTGGTCACTAATCACTAATCACTGGTCACTAATCACTAATCACTGTTCACTAATCACTGGTCACTAATCACTAATCACTGGTCACTAATCACTAATCACTGGTCACTAATCACTAATCACTAATCACTGGTCACTAATCACTGGTCACTAATCACTGGTCACTAATCACTAATCACTGTTCACTTCTCACTAATCACTAATCACTGGGCTCTAATAGGGATGGCTCAATACCACAATATTTTGCTTCGTTACGATACCAGAACATAATACCTCAGTATCGATGCTAAATCGATGCCACAGTCGGGGAAAAGTCTCAATTTTAGTGAATTGAAACAATTTTATTGAACACTGCTTCAAACTCTCCACTATGTGCAAAGAAAAGAAAAAGTATCAATAAAACAAAAACATATCAATGTAAAAAATAAATAAATTCAATCAAGGAACATACAACATTTAGATTTTGAAAAAACAACAAAAAACAATTAAAATAGGTTGATTATCTATAATAGATTAACATATAATATTAATAATTATCGAATAATAAAAATATGATTTGTGCATTTTAAAACGAGAGTCACGCCGTGAAAAATGCTTTTTATATTGATTTTAGACCAATTATCACTGTAGGGTTTCATCTTCTATTAGCAAACATTAGGAATATACGTGATCTGAAATGATTTAATGTGATCTGTTCTGCTGTGATCTGACTGACGTGTTCTGCCGTGTTCTAGCGTGTTTTTTTCTGGTGTGCTGCTGACTAGTGTCGTACGACTCCTTCAGGTTTTCCCCTGACGGGCGTCTGATCGTGTCTGCCAGCGATGACAGAACAGTGAAGCTGTGGGATAAGAACAGCAGAGAGTGTGTTCACTCGTTCTGTGATCACAGCGGGTGAGTGAGCACACACACACACACACACACACACACAGAAACACTCAGGCTCCTCTGCTTGTGTTCAGGTATGTCAACACCGTGGCGTTTCACCCGAGTGGCACCTGTGTGGCAGCGGCTGGCACAGACAACACAGTGAAGGTGTGGGACATTCGCTCACACAGACTCCTGCAGCACTATCAGGGTGAGACGGACCAATGCTTTAGGAACACTTTGCAAAAAGTCTCAGTTAACGTTGGTTAATGCCTTAAAGGATTAATTGACTTCAGAATAAAAATTTCCTGATAATTTACTCTCCCCACGTCATCCAAGATGTTCATGTCTTTCTTTCTTCGGTGGAAAAGAAATGAAGGTTTTTGAAGACAACATTGCAGGATTGTTTCTAAATGTAGTGTCTTCAATGGGGTCCAACGGGTCGAAGGGTCAGATGTGAGTTTCAGTGCCGCTTCAGAGTCTCGATCCCAGCCGAGGAATAAGAGTCTGATCTAAACAAACCAGCGGACATTTTATAACAAAATAAACATTTATGAGCTGCTGATGGCTGTAGTGTCTGCGGTCGCCTGCGGGGGGCGTGAGCTCAGAGAGAATATAACATAGAAGAGCTCATAATGCCACAGCTGCAGATGCACACTGAACCAATGACAACACTAATGATTAAATTATATCAAATTTAGCAAACTCACCAAAAAAATTATCTTTACAATATAGTTAAAAGTAAATTCATTCACATTGTTATATATTACTTTAAAATATTTTATCATAATTACTTCTGCTTATTTTTATAAAAAAAAAAAAACTTTAGAACTTTACAACATACAAAAAAAAAGTAAGGTCAATGACAAGACAAGGTTTGTTAGATTGATGTGGTGCTCCTCAAAGATGTAGAAATATTTGTGAATTTTTAATAATTCATGATATTTTTTGCAACAACAAGAAAAAAAGAAACCTTGGAAACACAATTCTATACATTAAACTGGGTTTGGTTGCAGTGAAAAAACATGTTTTGTGCTGAAACATTTTAGTTGTTGAAAACCGTCAAATTAAGTTTTAAAATGGAGTCTGTTTTTACGGTTTATATGTTTTATGTAGTTGTGTTTGTGTTTGTGTGTGTGTTTCAGTTCATAGTGCAGCGGTGAACGACCTCTCCTTCCATCCTTCTGGAAACTTCCTCATGTCAGCCTCCAGTGACTCCACACTCAAGATCCTGGACCTGCTGGAGGGCCGGCTGCTCTACACACTGCACGGCCATCAGGTACACACAGCTGACCCCTGACCTCTGACCCCGACCTTAACCCTGACCTCCAGTGACTCCACACTCAAGATCCTGACCTCTGACCCTCCACTCTATCTCCAGAACCTGTGCGCTGAAGACAGAGTCTCGGACATGAACTCTGACCCGATGACTGCTTCGTATGTTCGGACGACCCCCGTGATGCCCTAAATCACACATGACCTCTGCCTCATTACCTGATGTCTACTTTAGTGTTCAGGAGGCGGTAGAGCAGGGCTAATGCAGCGCTCGGGTTGTTCTGCACATGATCTGTGTGTTCGGCAGGTGTTGTGTTTTCCCTTCAGCGGAGCGCCGGATAAATCAATCCAGTATCAAAGCGCACGCCTACAGACTGAAGATGAGTCATGTTAGCGCTCAGACCTGAACGCCTGCTAGCGTCAGTGGGATGAGCGTGTGACCTCTGTCGGCCTTCATCACCCTGCATGTCCATATTCAATTATTACTTCGGCTTCTTTTCATGAATGAACTTTAAACATCAACAAACAAACACACATTACTATGTTTTATTATTATTCCAGTGCAAACATCTCGGGCTCGCTAAAAACATTCAATGATGGCACAAAACGGAAAAGTAGCCTATTACGTAAAAAAAACTTAAATGGGATATTGGAAAATAAAAAACTACCATTTTAGAAGAACAAATCATATCTGTATGTCTGTATTACAGACTCTAATATTTAATGAACCAACATGCACAACCTTAGTTTTTCTGCTTGTATTCAGTAATGAACTTTTAACAGACGTAAATATATATATATATATATACGGGCTCTGCTAGAAATGTTTTAGTTTTATCATATGCCAGCGCTGGCTTCATAGCCACTAGTTATGCTATTTCGTCTCTACGACAAACAAACATTTTGGACCTGAATTTGTATATGTACTAATGTTGTAAATGTGAGGATCGTGATTAGCATTAGTGCGGTCGCTCATCAGATGAAACAAGCTTAGCCTTGACTCGTTCCTGCAGTCAGCATGAGTCTGTCTCTCTGGAAGCTGGCATTGGCCAGAGGAGGTCAGCGCGCTAGTGTGTGTGTGTGTGTGTGTGTGTGCGTGCGATGGCGTTCGGTGCGGCTGTAGTCAGCATCAGTGTATCCCGCACGTGTGCTGTGCAGTTCTTATCCATATTTCTAACACGCAGTCGAGCGTGACACTCAACACACCTCATCAGTGGAGATATGTCATGTGTTCTAGCTCACGCACACCTGCTGCTGCTAACGAAGCCCTTGATTAGTGAGACGACCCCTGTTCTGCAGATCTGTGCTGAGACTGCAGAACATGAACACACATTTATCCACAAGTTTCCGAGGGGCGCTCCTGTAAAAAATAAAGTGGGTGAAACTTCCGGTGACGCGGCGGGAGTAGCATTCCAATGGTATTTTGTGTGTTAGTTAGCGAAGAGGCTAGCTGTTTTTCGGAGAATTATTGTACTATTTAAAGACGCAAATCTTTCTGAGAGATGTCGTTACGGAGCTCAGGGACAACATGTGCTGTTCGCGGTTGTATGTATAACCGGACTAAACTAATTTAGTGGCTTAAACGTGATTGTTTTGAACATAAGCTGAAAACTAAATCAGAGTGATCCTGCCAGAGCCCGTCTCTGATCCTGCCAACGACTGTAGTTTCCATCACCTCCCAAAAGACGACGAATCTTCCTCTGTACATTTGTTTAAATTCTTAATATTCTATAAACTCTCTCAGCATGTGATTGGCTGTTCGCTACTGATGTCACACCTAAACTCAGGATCAAAGCCTGTGTTGACAGAATACCAGATGTGCCAGTTAATGTATTCAAGCTGCACATTCATTTATAATTTTGAATAAACTCCAAAGCACAATGACTAAGTGTGTATTTTTTATTTTAATTGTTTGTCAGCTCGCACAACTGTCTGTCACCATGCCTTGATGAGTATTGATTATTAATAATGTTATTGTAATACTCCCAATCAGCTACTGTGGAGGGTAAAGGTACTGTTATTTCACCCTTTTTAATTTGGTTGAGGTTGTGTTCCCACATCATTAGCTAGTTTGGATCGCTATAACTTGAATGACTGTCAACTGTTGAATGAACGAGTGTGAAGTATGTCAAGTTGCGCTTTGTTTACTTCCAACCGGAAGACGCGCCCACTTTTGACGCAAGGCCTCATGGGGCGTAGGAAACTTGTGGATAAGAGTGGTCAGTTTGAAGTCTTCTACGCTGAAGAAAGGCCAAATGTTCTCTCTCTGGGTTTAGCACATGCACAGGTGCAAATTTAACGAATTGTTCAAAGATATTTATCTTCTAAGAGTGCCGAGAAAGCAGGTGTCATGCGTCGATATGAAACCGCTTCTCAAACACACACAATCATTATAATGGAATAATCTTCAGTTTTCACAGGAGTGCTGGATTACAGTTCACCAACACTGAATCTGCTGATTCTAGGTCCAGATTTTGGCTATAAAATATTTTTTATATATATTCTTAATTTTTTTCTTGTAAATGTGCTTGTGTACTGCTGTTTCTTGCATTGAAACGCTGGAGGTGAGCGTTAGATGGCGCTGTGAGTGTGTGTTCCAGCAGATGCTGCTGCAGTCGAGTGTGTCTCGGAGCATGTGCGCACACGTGTGTGAGGGTGTGTGTGTGTGTGTGTGTGTGTTACAGACTCGTCCAGTCCACATTCCTCGTGCTCATCTGACGCTTCAGGCTGAGACACTATCGGCCGTGCACACCTGCACTCAACACACAGTACTCGGATGATTACATTCATTTTTCAGACTGATCTCATGAAGTAGCGTGTGTATGACACGCCAATTTGTATTTCCATTTTTGGCGTGCTATCAAGACGCATAATCGCTTTTCAGCGTGTTTATGAATGCCGTTGACTTAACGTTATTACTGTATATATAAATATATGACTTCCCTCAACCCCGTCCCTAACCCTACCCGTCACTGGGGTTAATGGCATTTATGACTGATCCCTCACCATCCTAGGAAAGAAAAGATCGATCCCCAGATGTAGATCTACATTTTGCTTCGTTTCGCGCGGACATTTGACGTGTACAGACACACGGAATCACGTTAATGGCGTAGACATACACGCGGATACACGTGGATAGCTCAAAATGCGTAGAGATAACACACCACTTGACTCAAAATTGGCGTATATGTTTACGCAAAAGTCATGATGTCATGTTGTATTTTTGGATGTTTCTTCCAGTAGCTGTGATGTGTTGCTCTATGAAGCCTGATTTGCAGTCTTTGTTGTGTTTATCGTAGCCTAGAATAATTTAGATTACAGCCGTATGTTCAGGACGCAGCCTGTCGTGTTTAAGGTCATTGGTGCATCAGTCGCTTGTCTAATATACATCTCGGCAAATCTAGAACTATACATCAAAAACAGCATGTGCACTTCAGGACCTTCACTGAGACTCACACACACACACACACACACTAGTGAATCCAGCGAGTGGACACTTGACATCAACTGTGTTACACTCCAAAACCCTTACACTCCATGTGCACAGGATACGTGTGTGTGTGAGAGAGAGAGAGAGAGAGTGAGTGAGAGTGTGTGTGTGTGTGTGAGCGTGTGTTGAGTGAGTGTGTGTGTGGTTTGGTTTTGTGTCCGTGTCTGGTCTGAGGTCAGCTCATGTTCAGCCTATATTTACCCTGCTCTCTTCAGCCAAAGTCGATACGGCTCCGTGACGCTGTAATTCCCTCCTGCAGTCGGCCGAGGGTTTCTTCTGAGAGTCGTGTGTGTATAGAAGGAAACGACTGGTGCCTTCCAGATTACAGTGCAGAATAAAGCCGTTTGTGTCCGACTGAAGGAGATGATTAGACCAATGTCCAAGCTCCTGTTTTATGAATAAGACAAGCAAACAACATGAAATATACAGCTATATATCTATAGCGAGGCTCTGAGCAGTAATTATTGACGAGACTCACAGGAGACTGAAGCAGGACAGCTGGCAGGTTTATTACACAGTCACTGTGCAACACACTATTCACATAATTATTTTCTCTTACATTAGAAAATACCCCCAAATAAAATAGAGCTCTTTCATTTGGAAAAAACAACAACTAGGAAAACAAAATAAATTGTCCTTGGGAAAACAGAAAGTCACTCTCCCCGGGTAGTAAACCAAAACACATTCAAGTTTCCTAATCTGAAATCCCTGAAATCCAATCTCCGAGGTCTGGATACGGATCCGCTCAGAGACTCCCACACCGCCGGCCACACTCGTCCGAACGCTCCTCCCGCAGACTCCCTCACGGGGACAGGCTCGCCATCCAACGCCTGTGCTCTCCAGGATAAAAACATCTGCACACACAGCAGTACAGAATAGATCAAAAACAATAGGCTTTATGCACAACTTACTTCCGCATTCTCTGTAAAACAGGTAGCATCGCTTCCGGTCCAGGTCTTTTGTATGTGCTTCATGAAATTTGTTTGCGGTTTTACTCAAGATAACTTAAAAGGAGCGAGCAAAGATTAGCAAAACAATATCCCTCACATGTGCAGATTGATATTTTAAACGTTTTATATTTTTTATTCTTCACTGCAACGTTTAGATATTTAAATGGAATAAAACGCCAATAACAAATTGAACTAGTTAGGTTAGCTGATTACCTTAAATATCCATAGATATCGTAATCAGTTCTTACGGCCGTTAACACTTTCTCTGACAAGCGGATGCGATGAGACCCGTTTTCCGGTTTGGTCACGTGACGCACTGCATAAAGCCTATTACAATTCTTTAGTGCAATATAAACATCCTACAATACCCTCGAGTCTCATGTCACTCCGATTGGTTTTATTATAATAGCATGAGATCTTAAAACCTAATGTTTTTCACTGATAACATCACCTGTTGTTAGCTAGCAATATGACACGCTAATGAGCCCATTGAGACAACAGAAACTCAGCGGAGGGTTCGGCAGAAAACACGAAGAACAACAGAAAAATGTCTCCCACAATGCAGTCCTCGGGTTAGGGTTAGGGTCCTCGGGTTACCAGTAAAAGATTATCTTATCCACTCAACTCCTGATTAGAACTGACTAGATGTCTCTGTTTTTCGATCTATTTTCGCCACGTGAACTAGAGCTTTTTCCTAATGCAGCTGGAAACAGAGGTGAATCCCCAATGACCAATATAAAAAACAGTGCTAGCGCGCCCTCTACTGGCATCATGACACTCGACTAGTTAACCCTTGAGTGACAGCATATATTCTATATGGGTTACACACTACTTTGAGAAGCATCATTTATATTCTTCGTTACTAACCGTCTCATAATGATTGTGTTTTTAGGGTCCTGCCACCTGTGTGAGCTTCTCCAGGGCCGGAGACTTCTTCGCCTCTGCTGGCTCTGATCAACAGGTAATGCTCTGCTGTATGATCACAGAGAAGTGTGTGTGTGTCCAGTACACAGTGCTCATCATGTGACCTGTTCTCATCATGTGACCTGTTGCAGGTGATGGTGTGGAGGACAAACTTCGACAGTGTGGATTACAGTGCCGTGCTGGAGCAGAGATGTGCAGCGGACTCCAGCGCTTCGGTTCACAGCGGCCCATTTACACAGGTAAACGCATCACCGCACCGTCACCACATCACTACATCATCACCACATCATCATCACTACATCACCACCGCATCATCATCACTACATCACTACGTCATCACCACATCATCATCACTACATCACCACCGCATCATCATCACTACATCACCACATCATCACCACATCACTACATCATCACCACATCATCATCACTACATCACCACCGCATCACCACCACATCATCACCGCATCATCATCACTACATCACCACCGCATCATCTCCACATCACCACCGCATCATCACCACATCATCACCACATCATCACCACTGCATCACCACGCATCACCACCACATCATCACCACATCACTACATCATCACCACATCATCACCACATCACTGCATCACCACCGCATCACCACCATATCATCAACACTACATCACCACATCATCACCACATCATCACCACATCATCACCACATCATCAACACTACATCACCACATCATCACCACATCATCAACACTACATCACCACATCATCACCACATCATCATCACTGCATCATCACCACATCACCACATCATCATCACTACATCACCACCGCATCACCACCACATCATCACCACATCATCAACACTACATCACCACATCATCATCATCTCTACATCACCACTGCATCACCACCGCATCACCACCACATCATCACCGCATCATCACCACATCATCATCACTACATCACCACCGCATCACCACCACATCACCACCACATCATCACCACATCATCAACACTACATCACCACATCATCACCACATCATCATCACTACATCACCACATCATCACCACATCATCACCACATCACTACATCATCACTACATCATCACCACATCATCACTACATCATCACCACATCATCATCACTACATCACCACCGCATCACCACCACATCATCACCACATCAACACTACATCACCACATCATCACCACATCATCATCACTACATCACCACATCATCACTACATCATCACCACATCATCATTATCATCACTATTTATTTGGTGCTTTGTTCAAGCATCTCAAACCATTATTTTATTTGTATTATTAAGATGTCTGCACAAGAGTTAACACTAAAATTAGCTGAAATTAATCTCGTTTTGGTCTACACTGGAAGTGTTCTGTTAGCTCTGCTAATCTATAATCACTAAAACTCAAACTAAATGAAATAAAAACTAAATAGAAATATAAAATAACATGACAATATAAAAACTAAACTAAAACTTACAATACCATTAATGAAACTAACTAAAACTAAACTTTGAAATTTAAAGCAAAATTGAAAATGATATTAAAATAAAAACTAATTTAAAAAAGCAAAACTATAATAACCTTGTGAGGAGAACCTGTTTACCATGAATGAGGAGAACCTCCCGGTGGTGAACGTGGAGCAACTTCCGACGGTGAACAAAGAGAACCTCCGGACCGTGAACGAGGAGAACCTCCCATCCCGACGGTGAACGAGGAGAACCTCCCGACGGTGAACGCGGAGCACCTTCCGACGGTGAACAAAGAGAACCTCCGGACCGTGAACGAGGAGAACCTCCCATCCCGACGGTGAACGAGGAGAACCTCCCGACGGTGAACGCGGAGCACCTTCCGACGGTGAACAAAGAGAACCTCTCGACCGTGAATGAGGAGAACCTCTCGACCGTGAATGAGGAGAACCTCCCATCCTGACGGTGAACGCGGAGAACCTCCCGACGATTGAACAAAGAGAACCTCTCGACCGTGAATGGAGAGAACCTCCCATCCTGACAGTGAACGAGGAGAACCTCCTGACGGTGAACAAAGAGAACCTCTCGACCGTGAACGAAGAGAACTTCCCGATGGTGAACAAAGAGAACCTCCCATCCTGACAGTGAATGAGGAGAACCTCCCATCCCAACGGTGAACGAGGAGAACCTCCCGACGGTGAACGCGGAGCACCTTCCGACGGTGAACAAAGAGAACCTCTCGACCGTGAATGAGGAGAACCTCTCGACCGTGAACAAAGAGAACCTCTCGACCGTGAATGAGGAGAACCTCTCGACCGTGAATGAGGAGAACCTCCCATCCTGACGGTGAACGCGGAGAACCTCCCGACGATTGAACAAAGAGAACCTCTCGACCGTGAATGGAGAGAACCTCCCATCCTGACAGTGAACGAGGAGAACCTCCTGACGGTGAACAAAGAGAACCTCTCGACCGTGAACGAAGAGAACTTCCCGATGGTGAACAAAGAGAACCTCCCATCCTGACAGTGAATGAGGAGAACCTCCCATCCCAACGGTAAACGAGGAGAACCTCCCGACGGTGAACGCGGAGCACCTCACAACGGTGAACAAAGAGAACCTCTCGACCGTGAATGAGGAGAACCTCTCGACCGTGAACAAAGAGAACCTCTCGACCGTGAATGAGGAGAACCTCTCGACCGTGAACAAAGAGAACCTCTCGACCGTGAATGAGGAGAACCTCCCATCCTGACGGTGAACGAGGAGAACCTCCCGACGGTGAACAAAAAGAACCTCTCGACCGTGAATGAAGAGAACCTCCCATCCTGACAGTGAACGAGGAGAACCTCCCGACGGTGAACAAAGAGAACCTCTCGACCGTGAACGAAGAGAACCTCCCGATGGTGAACAAAGAGAACCTCCCATCCTGACTGTGAATGAGGAGAACCTCTCGACCGTGAACAAAGAGAACCTCTCGACCGTGAATGAGGAGAACCTCCCATCCTGACGGTGAACGCGGAGAACCTTCCGACGGTGAACAAAGAGAACCTCCCATCCTGACAGTGAACAAGGAGAACCTCCCGATGGTGAACGAGGAGAACCTCCTGATGGTGAACAAAGAGAACCTCCCGACCGTGAATGAGGAGAACCTCCGCGACTGTGAACAAAGAGAATACACATGTTGTGTATTTGACAGTTAAGCACAAAACTCACTTTATTTTGATGCATTTTTCAGAAAACAAGATGTAATATCTTCAGTCATTTTTCTTCTTCTCCAGTAAATGCATTTTGATTTTGAAGAATTATCAGATATTTGTCATTAAAACGAGATAGAAACATCATTATTAGCAGTGGATGTGCTGGTATCTAGTATCTAGTAGTGATGAAGATCATAACGGCAGTGATAATCTCAGTTACGACGACAGCATCACATAAAACTAATAAACACCCTGATCAATAACAGTCAAATCATCAGTATTGAATGAAGTCAGTGTGTTACTCTTGATGTAGATGCAGAGGCTTCTGGGAACACTACTAAATATTCACTGAACCATCTGAACGAACGATTCTCTGAGGTGAATCATTCTTCCCATGCTACTGCACAACTCCTGCAACTTTCTTCTGCTTCTAATGGCCATAGATTATCCATCTAATCTAAATTACCAGTTATGTTGATCCTTCTCGCTCTGACAGCAATTTATCATATAATGTTGAATGTAAGGCTTTGTGTTTAGAGGTTCTTTCCCTCCACATTGGGCAGTAAACTGGTGTATTGGTGGATCGCTCATAACAGAAGTGTGTGTGTGTGTGTGAGAGAGAGAGTGTGTGTGTGTGTGTGTGTGTTGGGTTCATCTGTGTAGCTCTGGATTGACCTTCACAGGGTCAGAATCTCATCTTTAAATAATGACTTCCAGACCAACATTGATTGAGTATTTTTAGCAACTCCTTGCCGAGGCTGGGAAATGTAGGAGTGGTTAAATATTAAAGTCTGTGGTTGTAGGAGTAGGAGTGTGTGTAGGTGTGTAGGTGTGTGTGTGTGGTTGTAGGTGTAGAAGTGTGTGTAGAGTTTCCTCACTTCTACACGGATGGATGGCCGATCTGCATCAGCAGAACATCATGCATGTGTTGGACCGAGGACATCTAAAAGCGATGTATTTTTTCAAACTCTGTATCTTTCTGTATCTCTGTAAGTCAGATAAAATATCCAAAAGTATGTATTCATTAAGTTATGTAATAAAAAATATTTTTTAAGCAACAAATAAAGTTTAACCAGAATTATATTTTTAAATGTTTATTATTATTATTATATTAATACAAATGTTTCTACATTTTGTTTTAATGATTAGATACAATTTTAGTATCCAAAAAAGGAATTTCTAATTAAAATCATGGAATTTATCAACAAATTATTATTTTTATGGCCCTAAAATTATTTATAAATTTATAATTATTGATAAATTTCTAAAAAATCATTTTTTAATAATTTTCCCCCCCAATTTTCATTTTATTCTTCCCAAATTCCATTTAATGAAATCACAACTAAACCAAACTTTAAACAGTTTTATAATTTATTGCATTTGTACCACAATAGTGTTTTATTTTGTGATGAATCCTGTCGTGTGATGCATGTGATTCTCATAGACGGGGTAGTTGAGTGTGACTCTGGATGTGTGTGTGTGTGTGTGTGTGTTTCTCTGCAGTTCAGAGAGTCGGTGTGAGCGCTGCTGTAAATGTCACACACTCAAACACACTCTTTCTCCAGCGCTGCTGCTGCTGCTCAATGGCTCTGACACACTCTACATTTGTCAGATGTAATTAGAGGAACCTGAAAACTGAACACGTGTCTTCACAAGTCCGTTCCCTGTTTCCTGGAAATGTTGAATGGCACTAATGTTCGCCCATTGTCTGCGTCTTCAATGAGACGGTTAGTCATGTGTGTGTAGATCACTGGAGTGTGTGTGTAGATTACTGTCTGTACATCGCGTTCTCTCTATTATATATTGGGTCTCATCTGAAGGTTTATGCAACACACGGTGATCAAGGTGATTGATGGCTGCAGTCTGTCACTGACTAATCAGATGAAATGGCGTTTGTTTTCTATTCTTTTTGTAAATATGATTATTAATATTTTGCTTTGACTGAATCCACATTTGTCTATGTTGAACTGTTATGAGTGCATCCCATATCGTGCATGATTTCTGCTGGAGTCTCCCATTACAGAGACCCATGGAGACTTGAGGCACTTTTAATGACTGAAATGCATTTGATACACACATCAGGTGAAGGATCTGCGCTCACACGATGCTGGAGAGCTTTTCTGATGAAGTCTTTACATTATCTCTGAAGAGCAGTTTAAATGAGTCCTCCACAGCAGTTCAGTGTGTGTGTGTGTGTGTGTGTGTGTGTGTGTGTGTGTGTGTGTGTGTGTGTGTGTGAGGGTTGTCTTGATTCAGCTCAGCAGCGCAACACGTAGTGTTTGTGAGGCGCTCTTCTTTGTTAAACTGATTAAATATTATACCATAAAACGTGTAAAGATTGAAATGTTCAAATGTACAGGAAATATAATTGCATTTTTCATGTCTAAATAGTAGGACTGTGAATCTTTGGGTAGACAGCGAATCGATTCACGATTCATAGATTTTCTATTCGATTCAAGAACGATTTGTGCAAATTCAGAACGATCCAATTCAAGGCGATTCATATCCAAATTCGATTCGATTCTTATTTTTTTTTATATGCATTAAAGTATTATTTCAATGCTCCCCCAATGGGTCTGAATTACACAGCGGCCTTCGGGGTCAGATAGTGGGGACAAAGAAACAATAACAACAATAACATTATGTTTTAACATTATGGGCCCTATCTTGCACCCGGCGCAAATGACTTTATACACAAACGCAATTATCATTCCTATTTTGCATGCGCGCAAAGCGGGCGTTTCCCTCCACAGACGCACGTCGGTTGTGTTTATATATTTTAAACCACTGAATCGCTATAGAATTTAATTTAATTTAATTAAATTCTTATCCATTTAAATCGATTATTCACGTAAATAAACTATTTACGATTCAAAATACATGTTTCAGGATCGATGCATATGGATCGTCAGGATTTGTAATCGATGCATTGAGAAAACGAGTAAATCGTTACACCCCTAATAAATAGGACCTCCACCTCCCCTCTGAAATGAAAAACCCTTTCATAGGAGTCATCAACACTATCTCATCATAGTTCATAATTATTTCACATTTAGCTGAATTAGCGGCTAATTCGTTTGATCCGTTTTTTTCACGACCGGCTCAAAGCCGTGACAAATGAGCGGAGGATATAGTGAAGTTGGTCTGCTTGTAAGTGTGTTTATTAACATAAATAGAAAAACATATAGAACAGGAAACCAATTTCAACACAACTACCATTTCCACTAAGCTCAGAGTCAGATCATAGCAAAGAAAAACAAAACAAACCCAACTCAAACAGGAACAGAAGATCTCGAAGCTCTCTCACCATCCTCAAAGCCTAAGCTAATATACAGGTGTACATCTATTTAAACTGCTGAGTCCAGCACATGTCAGAAGTCAAAGTAGATGCGGAAGTACCATTGTTTATTGAATGGTTAATAAATCATCGTACATCATTATGATAAATGCAGAAACTGTCCGATGGGAAGGAATCTGCAGACATTTTCCCTTTATGAATTTATTAAGGCCTACTTCCCCAAATATCCTCATTAATGAGCAGAAAGTCTTTGAAAATCAGAGCATTTGTCAGTGTGAAAACATTAAAGACGGCCGTTTTCCTTCATCGCTCACGCACAGATTAATCTCACCACACTAGATCAGAGGAAGCAGCTCTTGATGGATCCGTCAGACCAGAGTTTCTCTGAGGCCTCAGGAAATTTTCCACTGTTGGTTTTTCCAGTCCAGGTGATTCATGGTGAGGGTGTTAAAGGGTGTGTGTGTGTGTGTGTGTGTGTGTGTGTTTGAGCAGCTGTTTAACTGCTGAGCTGTGAATAAGTCCACCTCTCAACAAGAGTTAATCCTGCTCTCTGGAAGCCTGTTTGCTCGGCGTAAGCTCTCAGCGTCTCGTCGGCTCTTCCTTAACGAGATCTGCCTCAGCTCAGACCTTCACTCAACTAGACATCATGTAATTGTTTGCAATATGTTTGCTTGGTAAAGTTGATGGTAAAATAAGTTTGATCTCATGTATTTATGTGCATTCTGTAATCAGGTGTTTTAAAGTTACGTCTAAAGCAGTGTCTACGGGCGTCCGGAGAGCGTTCACAGCGCTTCACTTTCCCACAGTGTGTTACAGCCTTATTCCAACATGGATTCAGTTCAGTGTTTTCCTAAACATTCTGAAAGGTTTGTTTGAAATCTTTGCAAGTTTGTGTACCCAAGTGTTCACAGCCCTTACCATGAGACCCAATCTGGAGCTCAGGTGCGTCCAGTTTCCACTGATCGTCCTTCTACGACTGGACCTGTGGTAAATTCAGTGGATTGGACATGATTTGGGAAGACACACACCTGTCTGCATACGGTCCTGCAGTCAGCAGTGCATGTCAGAGCACAAACCAAAGCGTTGTCTGTAGACTTCCGAGACCGGATGTGTCGAGGCTCGGATCTGGGGAAGAGTGCAGAAACTGCAGCGTTGAAGGTCCCCATGAGCACAGCGGCCTCCATCATCCGTAACCGGAAGAAGTGTGGAGCCAGCGGGACTCGTCCTAGAGCTGAGCGATCGGTAGAGAAGGGCCTCGGTCGGGGAGGAGACGGTCACTGCTGCCAGAGCTCTCCGTGGACCGAGGAGAACCTTCCAGAAGAGCAACCATCGCTCCAAGACTGGTCAGGATGAATGTACAGAGACACTAAAGCTGCTCCAGAGCGCTGGACCTCAGACTGGGGCGACGGTTCATCTTCCAGCAGGACCCTCAGCACAGCCGGAGCCCAGACTCGAGCATCTCTGGAGAGATCTGAACATGGCTGTGCACCGACGCTCCACGTCCGACCTGATGGAGCCTGATGGTGCGTTCACACCGGATGCGAATAGCGCGTCAGGCGCGAATGATTTCAATGTTAAGTCAACGCAAAGACGCGTTACACGCGTAAAAATTCCTCGAATGAGTTGTGGAGCGCGGAAGACGCGAATACACCTCATTTGCGCGAATTGAGCGTCTGGCGCGTTAAGCGCGATACGAGCGAATGATTTAGTTAGTGCCATTTGTGCATTCACACTTTTGACGCACAATTTTTCAAAACTGAACTTTGGCGTCAATTCGGACGCTAATGGCGTAGACATACACGCGGAGACACGCGGATAGCTCAAAATGCGTAGAGATAACACATCACTTGACTCGAAAGTGGCGTACAGTATATGTTTACGCAAAAGTCATGATGTCATGTTGCAGAGTTACTGAGCCTTGTGGTACGCCATACTGAACTTGGGATCGATATCATTTACTGATAATGGTGCGATAAGGTTAACACTTTATTTGAAGGGGTGTGCGTAAGACTGACGTGACACTGTCATGAACATGAAGGAGTCTTTATGAATGTTTATGACTGTTGTCATTAAGTTTCATTCTGTAAATTATGACACTTTTAATGCAAAGTTGACATTGTTTAAAATGTCTTTGTTATGACAACTTGGATCTTAGAGGCTATCTTCCTCCATCACTTCAGCCCGTGTTGAACAGACCTGAAATCACCAGGGTCACACAGGCAAAGATTGACCTATGTTGGCCCAGAGAGAGGCTCTCGAATGGCACCTGTTGGCCAGATGTGTCCAGGAGCCGCTTTATGCCGTCTTTATTCCCCGAACGAGTCGAATGGCTGTTTATATTTGCCTTTTGCCTCTTTCAGAAGAACTCAGACATGATGCTGAACCCTTGGACCAAATGTGTGTTTTTTTGGCATGGTCCTAACTGAAATCTGTACCTGTTGAAGAAGAGTTTCCAAACGCTCTGAACAGATGAGTCTCCCGAAGCTTCTGATCTCTGAACTTCATGCTTTGGCGGGTGATTATTGATCTGAGAACTTCTTCTCTTCTTCGCTCGTGGTCTTCCTTTGTCAATCCTCCTCATCAGTATCAGCCAGATTCAGTCATGAAGTCCTTTCACAGGATCTGTTCTCTTGTCCTTCTCTCGATACTAATGCGCTGGGACACAGACGCTATAGAGTTCAGTCCGCCTGTGGTTTCAGTTTCATTTGGATTTCTATCATGGAGCTTCAATCAGGCTTTCATACAAGGACAAACCCTGGGAAGCAGTCAGGAGTGTACTGTACCCCTGACACACACTGCTCCAGGTGGTAAAAGTGTTTACGAGTATCTTTAATCATCACGTCTTGGGTTTAATTATCAGTCTTTATTGGTGTAATCTGTTCTTGATGGAGCAGTTGTGATGTAGATGCGATCAGTCAGATATGCTGTTAGTCTCATCTGTGTCCATAACACTGTATCTGGGCAACATGAGTGAACTACACAGCTGGCCTTTACATTCAGCACTTTCATTAAACTATCTCATGATTCCTCCAACTATCATCAGAAACACGTGTGACCGCATCAGTGTTTTTAATTAGGACTTGCAACAGCTGCTGATTGAACAGCAACGGCGACCAGAAGTAAATCAATTACTGCCGTAGCCAAAGAACGCAAAAGTCACTAAGCGACAATAAGGAGGATGACGGATCATTGAAAGAGCCCTTAATTATGATTTCACTGTTCCTGAATGTTATAATCTCAGCGTTCGTCTGCACATTTGACTGAGAACAGCTTCCAGAATAGAGTACAATGAAGGCTATACGCACAAAAGTATTTCTCGTTGTGTATTAACAGTTCCAGTTATAAGCTTTATGTAGTTTGTATGATCGCTGTGATGTAAATGAAGTAGCCTGCTAACATTACAGTATTGATGTAGTGTTTACTGTAAGACTTTTGGAGCTTTTGTTAGACTGTTCACCGCCCCTTAGGAATTATCCAGGATTTTGTGATTACTGCTTGTATTAACATAGTTTTACAACAAATGTGATTAAATGGTGGATGGAAAAAAAAAACATACCACTGAAACATTCAGCAGGAGCCGCTGGTTCGTTAACATTTTCAGGGTCTGAATTGGGCCAATCAATCACACTACACTTAGCCAGCTGACCAATCACAGCACACCTAGCCGGCTGACCAATATTTAGCATATTTTGTATGTCAGAAGGAAGGGCGCGCCGTGATGGATCAGATGGATGTCAGTAACAGTTTAGCATCTCTCCTGCAGGAGTCGGAAGCCGCTGGTGTGTCCGCTGGCCGATCCTCACACCGGAGTGACAGCAGAGCCGGACCGGACTCGCAGACGGAGGTGGACCGTGTTCCCGCTGCACTGACCAACACCCTGCAGCACATCATCTCACAGCTGGATGTGCTCACACAGGTAACACCAATACTCTCTGCATAGTCCCTCTCAATCTGTTATCTCAGTCGGACTCTAAAATTCCTTGTGCACGTTAGGGTTAGTTTAGTTAATGAAAACTATGACAAAAAATGTTCAGCGACAACCTTTTTTCCTCGACTAAAGGCCCAAGTTATTTTTAAACAATACCCGTGACTAAGTCCACATGCAATATTGTTACAAAAAAAGATTTCTTCTTTTCTAAGTTTCTACCAAAGTCTTCCTTTATTTTTCTCAAGGATAAAAAAGAGCACACAAGACTGCTGTATAATCGTCTGTGAGCCTAAAATCCCCCAATCACAGCTTTTCTCTTTAAAGGAGACATTTTCTTCCCAGTGTTTTAATTAATATTGTGCAACTGGCAACCCTGCGCACACACTCTCTACACTGATAAGAAAGCGCTGAGGATCTGAGAACATGCATGTAAGCTGAGTTTAGGAACTTAGGAAATACAGGATGCCTAAGAGCTTAAAGTATGTAACCCCCCCAAAAAGAGTGGAAATTGAAACCGGTATGGAGCATGGATGGACGCTGCAGCGGCAGTGATGTTCAATGGGGCTCCTGCCTGGACTGCGTCTCGCTTCTATGCCCACCATGTGAGGCTATGCGTGGAGCTCCGGCGGAAGCTATGTTTGAAAGAGTGTACCTGCGTTTGTTGTGGAGGGAAACGACATGGGCTTGTGGACATTTGACTGGGGAACATCTCACCGCTGCACTGCTGCGGCAGTGACTTTCAGAAACGACTCCTGCGGGAGTATCTTGGCACTGGAGGTTTGAGAACGCCCTGCCACATCCATGACATGGAGCCCTATGGAGTTAGAGCACATTGGGCTTCCAGACGTCACAAACGGAGAAGGAGGTCCTCGTCCCTCAAGGCAAACGGGCCACCAGTATCTGAAGCGAAACTCCCTACGCAGCCAGAGGGAGCCTACGGTATACACAGGACATGCAGAACTACCATCCTTCTGACGCAGGGGGCGGAGATCACATAAAGACGCAATGGCCCGTCGCGTTCGAGGGACGTACAATCCTTGGTACCTCCAGTCCTGATTTTCGGATAGGAGGGCCCACACTGCGATCCGAACGGGAGAGCCTCCATGGTTAAAAAACATGAAGGATCACACAGCGATTCGGAAAGGGAGAGCCCCCACGTGCCCGAACGGAAAGCTTATACTGCGATTCGACCGGGTGAGAGCATGTGTTTATGCTCTATTTATGTATAAATAGGGAGTTCACTCATCAATCAAAATGGTAGAGCCCACACAGCAAGTCGAATGGGAGAGCCTATGATGCATCTGAACGGAAGAGCCCACACGGCGATTCAGATGGGAGACCCCACCCCAGGAGTGGGAGGTCACGCACATCTGAAAAGGGAGAGCTCTCACTGCTTCCAGATGAATAGACGCCCTGCGGGGCTACGTAAGCAGGGAGATGCTTGTCTAATGTTATGCAGATCTGAACGAACGTATGTTTTGAAGGTGAGGGACGACCATCGACCTAACATTTTGATTTGGTGATCGGAAGAAAGCCAAATTGAACTTGGTGTCTAGGGTTCTTGTTTTGTTAGGAGAAAAAGAAAAAAAATTAACCCTGAAAGCAAATAAATTAAGACAAATGTAGTATTGTAATTATACTGTTGTTCTAACATTGTTATAATAACAATTCTATTAATAAGTAATTTTTAATATTAAATAATAATATAATTTATAACATATATTGTATTATAGACTAGTATAATATTTTATTATCATGATTATAAAATACTTGATTTTTTAATTTTAGATAACATATACTATATTATATATACTAGAAGATAGAAGATTTTTTTTTTTTAATTTGATAAAATATTTGTATTATAATAATTACTGGGGTTGGGCTTTTTTGTCCTTAGCTGATCGCATGCCCGACTTACAATTTAATATATCAGTTTTTTATGTGAATATTTAGTAAAGTGTAATTTATTCCTGTGATCAAAGCTGATTTTCAGCATCATTACTCCAGTCTTCAGTGTCACATGATCCTTGACAAATCATCAAATTAGCATCAAAATAGTATTAATTTATTTCAATAAAAATCTTTCCAGCTCCAATCTGTTAATCAGTAGTGTATAAATTAGTGTATTTATCAGAGCATGTTATTCTCGAGAAAATCTGTAGTTAAATAATCTGCTCAGCATCTGAAACGGCGTTCTCATCAGTGTGTGTGGGTGTGTGTGGGCCGCAGGGGGAAATATAATCCATAAATGGACGATAGGACCTCTTTAACATCCATTCATATGATACACTTTATACACACAAGGATAGTTCAAGTAGATTCAGTTTTTCTGCTATCCAAGTGAATGTTGTGCGTTTTATTTTTCTTCCTTTATTATTTCCCCTACATTTTTACCTAAATGCAACATTTTTAACATTTCATTTTGACCCTTGAATCCAGCAACTGATATTTGCTCAAAATGACATTGTTAAAGTTAAACACATATATCTGTGTGTTGAAGACGTCTGATGCTGATCCCGTGGCGGAATAACCCAATGAATAATTCACATCTAAACCTGAACCTGCGGGGGAATGTGCTGACACACACACACACACACACACACACTCAGCCCGTATCACTGCCCATTACAGATGTTAGTGTGGGCACTGGAAGCAGTTTTAATAGTTCAGTGTGTTACAGTGACCGGTTCCTCAGCCATCCTAAGTCCAACTCAACTAGACAAACAAAAAATAAATGTTGAGTAAATTCCAAGCTCAGTGGCAGCCGGATTGTGAGCAGTGCTTCTGTAAACAACATGAATCTTGTGTATTAGATGAGGATTAGTCGTCTGTGACCTTCAGCGCGGTGTCACTGATACCCAGAGCTCAGGCGCTCCAGAGACTCTTCTCCTATCGATCTGAAAAGCACACTAGTGGAGGACAGAAAGCTAAACCCTCTCCCTCCTGCAGATGTTATCGTGCACAGAAAGCTGTGTACGGGTCTGATCCAGGGAAAAGCTGTGGAAGAATGATCAGAAATAACAGCCGGGATTCGCCTCGTGCTGATTCCAACTGCATAAGACCAACCGAAGTTAGATCTGCAGTTCGGTCTTTCACGCTTCTCAGGAGAGTAGCTGCATTCACACTCAATGCAAAGTCTGTTTTTTAAATTTGTGTAAGATGAACAAGAATAGTGGCTTTGCACCAGAGGATCCTCTTCATCGCTCCTACATCTACTGGCAGAAGTTCCCGGATGTTGGTGCGTTCGCTCCGCAGGAACTAGGAACTATTTTAGTTCTAGAAACTCCTTTTGGAGGAACTCATTTACTCCTCCTGAGTCCGTCTAAGCTCTAGGAACTACAGTGACGGTAGTGTTCTCTGATTGGCCGAACGCACACGAAACACCAGCACTTGGCATTATTAAAAAAGCAGTTTAAACACACAGATTATAGCCTATATTATACTCCAGAATCTAACTCTGCAAGATAGATGGAGCTCTCAAGGTTTATGCTGAGGAGAAAACCCAACACAGCTTTGAGGAGACGAGAGTAAACGACAGCAACGAGTGAACAACTCCCACTGTAAACGCCACAGCAGCGAGCGAGTCTTACGCCACTCAGAGCTCCTGAAGAGCGAACCACACTGCTGAGTTCCTGCTGTCCGGCGCCGAGGCCCCCGTCGTCTGCTGTTTGTGTTCCTGTTCGGTTTTATATCCAGGGCTGATTCCACTCATATTGTAATGCAGGAAAAATAAGTGTTTACGGCCCGAAGCTCCCCATCCTGTCCAGCACACTGCCCCTGTCATATCACCACAACTGCTGCTAACCAGATATGCAAAAAACAACTGCAGTTTTTAAGGTTTCAGTCGATCATTTTATCCCTTTAAGCTCATCTTTGATCATGGCGGTGTGGCGTTCACCCTGACGTAACAATGTGCGCTGTGATTGGCCCGTTAGAGCCCCTCCCTTGGGATTCGCATGCTCCCTCTGCGTGTGTATTTGCACATCAACGCGGCGACGACGCAGAAGTATAAATCAGCCTTAAGACGCTCTTCTCCACTCGAACGCATCAATAGTGTTATTCGAGTAAGGAAAACACTATACTTATTTAACCCTTGTGCTGCATTAGATTTTTAACACCGTTGAGTGCATTAAGGACCAAAAATGGCCACATATTAAACATTGCCTAAAATATTATATATTATTATTATTTTCCACTTTTACCAAGTTAAATCTTTTAACCAGCATCAGTCCTCATCATAACTACCAAAAATGTATTAAATTTCAGAATTTTAACCCTTTAATTACCAGTTTTGTTTGCGAAACCATCGATTTGTATAAGAGGAAAAAACACAAAAATTCAATTATTTTCAATAAACTAAATGCAAAGAGAAAACTTTAGATTTGGATTATCACAGTCCCACTTTGCAAAAAATCCCACTTAGCGCGTTAGAGACCAAAAATGGCCACCTATTAAACATTGCCTATTGCCTAAAATAAGGTGCATTTCCACCCATAGGGAATAAATATGTAGTGACGTCATCACTATATAATGCAAATATATACTGCTTTTGCTTCAAAATGAAAGGATGTTTGTGCAAAAATCATGTTTCATGTATTACTGACAGCCTCAGATTTAAACAACATTTTAATGGGTTTCAATGGGCCATTTTTGGTCTTTATGGTGCTGAGTGTTACTATTTGATCTATACAGTGTGTGTTATACATATTTTGCAAAATGGGATCACATTTTTTACATGTATCCAAAAAGTCACAATTTTGCCAAATTTCATACCATTTGCATTAAAACAGCCAAAATGGTCAAAGAAATTAAACTGCAAAAGACCAAAAATGTCCCTAATGCAGCATAAGGGTTAAAGAACCAGTTATTTATTTACCCTTGCATTGCAAACAATCAGAGATGCTCCAAACCCTGCATGGACATCCTTCATGATAGAGGGGGCGGAGTTATGAGGTTTGACTGACAGTTAGAGGAGCCAATGGAGTTATGAGGTTTAGTCAATGTCAGCTTTTTGTTGGTTAAATATATGCTAAACACACAGCCGGATGTAGAGGGTGGCCAATAGTAGTGATGTCCAAGCTTCGGCCCGACAGCTACACTAGTTTTATCCAGATATTCCTGAGGGGTCGCGGGACTCTTCCCCTCTATAGATGTTCCTTCCACATCAATCTAGTGCACTTCTATATTACCAGTTTGTGTGTTAAAGTCTCTTCAGAGTTGCAGTGTGTGTGTGATGAGCTGAAGGTGTGTTTGAGGAAGGGCTGGACTGGTTCAGGGATCTGTGTCTCTCTGCAGTTCCTCTAGCAGCTGCTCTATCGGTCCCGCAGGAGTTTGATGGGTTTGATGTTGATGAACCCATCAGTGCCACTTCACCTCCACGTTGATTGTAATCCTCATGTCAGTCTTCATCGTCACAGACGACGCCACTGAATCGGAGTGTGATGGAGCCTGTGATCAGATTGATGTTGTTGCTGAGTGGAGATGTCTGTGTGTTCGTGAAGCAGTCGCTCAAAACAGTCCTCGATCCAGTCTGATCCAATCACACACAGCACACACACACACACGCTCCGTGATCACGATCTATGGAGTGAATCATTCTTCATCTGCCGTCTGACTGAGTGTTTGTTATTCGAGACGATCCTGTGTGTGTCTGCAGTTTGAGGGCCGTACGACGCTCGTCCCAGACACGACTGAAGCTCTTTCTCAGAAATGGGTTATGGATGTGGCTGTGTAAGTCCCGAGCTGAACCCATCCGTTCTGCCCGACCCAGAAACCCGGATCAGTTCCCCTGTTATTGTGCGGATGATTCGCTCGTAATGCCAACGCTTCGGTGTGTTTCAGGTGCGTTTCCTTCTTGAGTTTTGAGACAGATTCCTGATTGGTCTCGGTTTAAATGAGTCTGTTCGGTGGACACGGCTGTTTCGTAACTGTGTCGTGGACCTAAGGTTTCGTTTTCTTGGATATGAATGATGATCTGATTAAAGAATATTAAGATTTTAATGGATTGCCATCCCTTATATGTGACAATATGTGGCTGCAATTATTTTGTGATTTTTTTTTTTTTAATTTTAGTTTTAAATTACTAGATTTGATCAATAAATAAATATTAAGTTAATACATTCCTCACATTCTTTCAACTTAAAATAAAAACAACTCACAATTTCATGCATAACTTTGAATTGCACAGCAGCTCAAAATATCTAACCGTACATTGGGAGTCTTTGCCAACCTCTTATTATTTGATGACTCGAGATTATACTGAAGTCGCCTGGCTCCGCTCTCCTAAGTACTTCCGCTCAATTTTCATTTTCCTCCGGTACTACGCCTGGGCTCGTGCTGTATTCTTTGGTTTTTACCGGTCCAATCAGCGAACGGAGGAGTGGCTCCAGAGTGACTGTTGAAGGTAACGCTGGTCAATGGAGCGAGGCCAGACTCTCTGAACAAATGAAATGTACACGAGTGTGGTGGGAGCAGGCTAGTCTTATAGCTCTATATGGAGCAAACGAGCTGTTCCTCTGGCTCTTGAAGTCAGTGCTTTACAGAGTGCAGTCAGATACACACATACAATCATTTTTAGGTAAAGTTTTAGCATTTTTAGATTGAATTTTGAGCATTTTTAGGTTTTTCTATGTATACTGAAGCACATTCATTCATTCATAAGGGGTCAAACTGACCTGCAAGGGAAGGATTTGTTTTTACATTTTAACCACAAATCTCATAGTGTGAGTGATGGTGTGTGTGTGATAGTGTGAGTGATGGTGTGTGTGTGTGTGATAGTGTGAGTGATGGTGTGTGTGTGATAGTGTGAGTGATGGTGTGTGTGTGTGTGATAGTGTGAGTGATGGTGTGTGTGTGATAGTGTGAGTGATGGTGTGTGTGTGATAGTGTGAGTGATGGTGTGTGTGTGTGATAGTGTGAGTGATGGTGTGTGTGTGATAGTGTGAGTGATGGTGTGTGTGTGATAGTGTGAGTGATGGTGTGTGTGTGATAGTGTGAGTGATGGTGTGTGTGTGATAGTGTGAGTGATGGTGTGTGTGTGTGTGATAGTGTGAGTGATGGTGTGTGTGTGTGATAGTGTGAGTGATGGTGTGTGTGTGATAGTGTGAGTGATGGTGTGTGTGTGATAGTGTGAGTGATGGTGTGTGTGTGTGATAGTGTGAGTGATGGTGTGTGTGTGATAGTGTGAGTGATGGTGTGTGTGTGATAGTGTGAGTGATGGTGTGTGTGTGTGTGATAGTGTGAGTGATGGTGTGTGTGTGATAGTGTGAGTGATGGTGTGTGTGTGATAGTGTGAGTGATGGTGTGTGTGTGATAGTGTGAGTGATGGTGTGTGTGTGATAGTGTGAGTGATGGTGTGTGTGTGTGATAGTGTGAGTGATGGTGTGTGTGTGATAGTGTGAGTGATGGTGTGTGTGTGATAGTGTGAGTGATGGTGTGTGTGTGTGATAGTGTGAGTGATGGTGTGTGTGTGTGATAGTGTGAGTGATGGTGTGTGTGTGATAGTGTGAGTGATGGTGTGTGTGTGTGTGATAGTGTGAGTGATGGTGTGTGTGTGATAGTGTGAGTGATGGTGTGTGTGTGATAGTGTGAGTGATGGTGTGTGTGTGATAGTGTGAGTGATGGTGTGTGTGTGTGTGATAGTGTGAGTGATGGTGTGTGTGTGATAGTGTGAGTGATGGTGTGTGTGTGATAGTGTGAGTGATGGTGTGTGTGTGATAGTGTGAGTGATGGTGTGTGTGTGATAGTGTGAGTGATGGTGTGTGTGTGATAGTGTGAGTGATGGTGTGTGTGTGATAGTGTGAGTGATGGTGTGTGTGTGATAGTGTGAGTGATGGTGTGTGTGTGATAGTGTGAGTGATGGTGTGTGTGTGTGATAGTGTGAGTGATGGTGTGTGTGTGATAGTGTGAGTGATGGTGTGTGTGTGATAGTGTGAGTGATGGTGTGTGTGTGATAGTGTGAGTGATGGTGTGTGTGTGAGTGATGGTGTGTGTGTGATAGTGTGAGTGATGGTGTGTGTGATAGTGTGAGTGATGGTGTGTGTGTGTGATAGTGTGAGTGATGGTGTGTGTGTGATAGTGTGAGTGATGGTGTGTGTGTGTGATAGTGTGAGTGATGGTGTGTGTGTGATAGTGTGAGTGATGGTGTGTGTGTGTGATAGTGTGAGTGATGGTGTGTGTGTGATAGTGTGAGTGATGGTGTGTGTGTGATAGTGTGAGTGATGGTGTGTGTGTGATAGTGTGAGTGATGGTGTGTGTGTGTGTGATAGTGTGAGTGATGGTGTGTGTGTGTGATAGTGTGAGTGATGGTGTGTGTGTGATAGTGTGAGTGATGGTGTGTGTGTGATAGTGTGAGTGATGGTGTGTGTGTGTGATAGTGTGAGTGATGGTGTGTGTGTGATAGTGTGAGTGATGGTGTGTGTGTGATAGTGTGAGTGATGGTGTGTGTGTGTGTGATAGTGTGAGTGATGGTGTGTGTGTGATAGTGTGAGTGATGGTGTGTGTGTGATAGTGTGAGTGATGGTGTGTGTGTGATAGTGTGAGTGATGGTGTGTGTGTGATAGTGTGAGTGATGGTGTGTGTGTGTGATAGTGTGAGTGATGGTGTGTGTGTGATAGTGTGAGTGATGGTGTGTGTGTGATAGTGTGAGTGATGGTGTGTGTGTGTGATAGTGTGAGTGATGGTGTGTGTGTGTGATAGTGTGAGTGATGGTGTGTGTGTGATAGTGTGAGTGATGGTGTGTGTGTGTGTGATAGTGTGAGTGATGGTGTGTGTGTGATAGTGTGAGTGATGGTGTGTGTGTGATAGTGTGAGTGATGGTGTGTGTGTGATAGTGTGAGTGATGGTGTGTGTGTGTGTGATAGTGTGAGTGATGGTGTGTGTGTGATAGTGTGAGTGATGGTGTGTGTGTGATAGTGTGAGTGATGGTGTGTGTGTGATAGTGTGAGTGATGGTGTGTGTGTGATAGTGTGAGTGATGGTGTGTGTGTGATAGTGTGAGTGATGGTGTGTGTGTGATAGTGTGAGTGATGGTGTGTGTGTGATAGTGTGAGTGATGGTGTGTGTGTGTGATAGTGTGAGTGATGGTGTGTGTGTGATAGTGTGAGTGATGGTGTGTGTGTGATAGTGTGAGTGATGGTGTGTGTGTGATAGTGTGAGTGATGGTGTGTGTGTGAGTGATGGTGTGTGTGTGATAGTGTGAGTGATGGTGTGTGTGATAGTGTGAGTGATGGTGTGTGTGTGTGATAGTGTGAGTGATGGTGTGTGTGTGATAGTGTGAGTGATGGTGTGTGTGTGTGATAGTGTGAGTGATGGTGTGTGTGTGATAGTGTGAGTGATGGTGTGTGTGTGATAGTGTGAGTGATGGTGTGTGTGTGATAGTGTGAGTGATGGTGTGTGTGTGATAGTGTGAGTGATGGTGTGTGTGTGATAGTGTGAGTGATGGTGTGTGTGTGATAGTGTGAGTGATGGTGTGTGTGTGTGTGTGATAGTGTGAGTGATGGTGTGTGTGTGATAGTGTGAGTGATGGTGTGTGTGTGATAGTGTGAGTGATGGTGTGTGTGTGTGTGATAGTGTGAGTGATGGTGTGTGTGTGATAGTGTGAGTGATGGTGTGTGTGTGATAGTGTGAGTGATGGTGTGTGTGTGATAGTGTGAGTGATGGTGTGTGTGTGATAGTGTGAGTGATGGTGTGTGTGTGATAGTGTGAGTGATGGTGTGTGTGTGATAGTGTGAGTGATGGTGTGTGTGTGATAGTGTGAGTGATGGTGTGTGTGTGATAGTGTGAGTGATGGTGTGTGTGTGATAGTGTGAGTGATGGTGTGTGTGTGATAGTGTGAGTGATGGTGTGTGTGTGTGATAGTGTGAGTGATGGTGTGTGTGTGTGTGTGTGATAGTGTGAGTGATGGTGTGTGTGTGATAGTGTGAGTGATGGTGTGTGTGTGATAGTGTGAGTGATGGTGTGTGTGTGAGTGATGGTGTGTGTGTGATAGTGTGAGTGATGGTGTGTGTGTGATAGTGTGAGTGATGGTGTGTGTGTGTGATAGTGTGAGTGATGGTGTGTGTGTGATAGTGTGAGTGATGGTGTGTGTGTGTGATAGTGTGAGTGATGGTGTGTGTGTGATAGTGTGAGTGATGGTGTGTGTGTGATAGTGTGAGTGATGGTGTGTGTGTGTGATAGTGTGAGTGATGGTGTGTGTGTGATAGTGTGAGTGATGGTGTGTGTGTGATAGTGTGAGTGATGGTGTGTGTGTGATAGTGTGAGTGATGGTGTGTGTGTGATAGTGTGAGTGATGGTGTGTGTGTGTGTGATAGTGTGAGTGATGGTGTGTGTGTGTGATAGTGTGAGTGATGGTGTGTGTGTGATAGTGTGAGTGATGGTGTGTGTGTGATAGTGTGAGTGATGGTGTGTGTGTGTGATAGTGTGAGTGATGGTGTGTGTGTGATAGTGTGAGTGATGGTGTGTGTGTGATAGTGTGAGTGATGGTGTGTGTGTGTGTGATAGTGTGAGTGATGGTGTGTGTGTGATAGTGTGAGTGATGGTGTGTGTGTGATAGTGTGAGTGATGGTGTGTGTGTGATAGTGTGAGTGATGGTGTGTGTGTGATAGTGTGAGTGATGGTGTGTGTGTGTGATAGTGTGAGTGATGGTGTGTGTGTGATAGTGTGAGTGATGGTGTGTGTGTGATAGTGTGAGTGATGGTGTGTGTGTGTGATAGTGTGAGTGATGGTGTGTGTGTGTGATAGTGTGAGTGATGGTGTGTGTGTGATAGTGTGAGTGATGGTGTGTGTGTGTGTGATAGTGTGAGTGATGGTGTGTGTGTGATAGTGTGAGTGATGGTGTGTGTGTGATAGTGTGAGTGATGGTGTGTGTGTGATAGTGTGAGTGATGGTGTGTGTGTGTGTGATAGTGTGAGTGATGGTGTGTGTGTGATAGTGTGAGTGATGGTGTGTGTGTGATAGTGTGAGTGATGGTGTGTGTGTGATAGTGTGAGTGATGGTGTGTGTGTGATAGTGTGAGTGATGGTGTGTGTGTGATAGTGTGAGTGATGGTGTGTGTGTGATAGTGTGAGTGATGGTGTGTGTGTGATAGTGTGAGTGATGGTGTGTGTGTGTGATAGTGTGAGTGATGGTGTGTGTGTGATAGTGTGAGTGATGGTGTGTGTGTGTGATAGTGTGAGTGATGGTGTGTGTGTGATAGTGTGAGTGATGGTGTGTGTGTGAGTGATGGTGTGTGTGTGATAGTGTGAGTGATGGTGTGTGTGTGATAGTGTGAGTGATGGTGTGTGTGTGTGATAGTGTGAGTGATGGTGTGTGTGTGATAGTGTGAGTGATGGTGTATGTGTGTGATAGTGTGAGTGATGGTGTGTGTGTGATAGTGTGAGTGATGGTGTGTGTGTGATAGTGTGAGTGATGGTGTGTGTGTGTGATAGTGTGAGTGATGGTGTGTGTGTGATAGTGTGAGTGATGGTGTGTGTGTGATAGTGTGAGTGATGGTGTGTGTGTGATAGTGTGAGTGATGGTGTGTGTGTGTGTGATAGTGTGAGTGATGGTGTGTGTGTGATAGTGTGAGTGATGGTGTGTGTGTGATAGTGTGAGTGATGGTGTGTGTGTGTGTGATAGTGTGAGTGATGGTGTGTGTGTGATAGTGTGAGTGATGGTGTGTGTGTGATAGTGTGAGTGATGGTGTGTGTGTGATAGTGTGAGTGATGGTGTGTGTGTGATAGTGTGAGTGATGGTGTGTGTGTGATAGTGTGAGTGATGGTGTGTGTGTGATAGTGTGAGTGATGGTGTGTGTGTGATAGTGTGAGTGATGGTGTGTGTGTGATAGTGTGAGTGATGGTGTGTGTGTGTGATAGTGTGAGTGATGGTGTGTGTGTGTGTGATAGTGTGAGTGATGGTGTGTGTGTGATAGTGTGAGTGATGGTGTGTGTGTGATAGTGTGAGTGATGGTGTGTGTGTGAGTGATGGTGTGTGTGTGATAGTGTGAGTGATGGTGTGTGTGTGATAGTGTGAGTGATGGTGTGTGTGTGTGATAGTGTGAGTGATGGTGTGTGTGTGATAGTGTGAGTGATGGTGTGTGTGTGTGATAGTGTGAGTGATGGTGTGTGTGTGATAGTGTGAGTGATGGTGTGTGTGTGATAGTGTGAGTGATGGTGTGTGTGTGATAGTGTGAGTGATGGTGTGTGTGTGTGATAGTGTGAGTGATGGTGTGTGTGTGATAGTGTGAGTGATGGTGTGTGTGTGTGATAGTGTGAGTGATGGTGTGTGTGTGATAGTGTGAGTGATGGTGTGTGTGTGATAGTGTGAGTGATGGTGTGTGTGTGTGTGATAGTGTGAGTGATGGTGTGTGTGTGATAGTGTGAGTGATGGTGTGTGTGTGATAGTGTGAGTGATGGTGTGTGTGTGTGTGATAGTGTGAGTGATGGTGTGTGTGTGATAGTGTGAGTGATGGTGTGTGTGTGATAGTGTGAGTGATGGTGTGTGTGTGATAGTGTGAGTGATGGTGTGTGTGTGATAGTGTGAGTGATGGTGTGTGTGTGATAGTGTGAGTGATGGTGTGTGTGTGATAGTGTGAGTGATGGTGTGTGTGTGTGATAGTGTGAGTGATGGTGTGTGTGTGTGATAGTGTGAGTGATGGTGTGTGTGTGATAGTGTGAGTGATGGTGTGTGTGTGTGATAGTGTGAGTGATGGTGTGTGTGTGATAGTGTGAGTGATGGTGTGTGTGTGATAGTGACAGTGTGTGTGATATTGTTAGTGGCTGGTCTCTGTCGTGAGTTGGTTTTGAGGAGCCGCTCGTGTGTTGTTGTGAATGCTGGCTCTTTAGCTCCGCCCTCTCAGCACATTAATGTGTGTGTTCTTCACTCACACACTCTCCTCGTTCCTCATCTTGGTCTGCTTCCGACACACACAGTGGATGTGGTGTTTCTGGATCAGGAACGAGAGCCTTGTACTCCTCCTCATAGTCAGGGTTTGTGTGTGAGGAGAACAGCACATCTGTCTGGGGGCCGGAATAGATGCCATTCATGCATTCCTGTGACGAGGATCATAACTCCCTCCCACGCTCCAGTCTCTCTCTCTCTCTCTCTCTCTCCAGTCTCACTGTCTTTCCCTCTCTCTCTCTCTCTCTCTCCAGTCTCACTGTCTCTCTCTCTCTCTCTCTCCAGTCTCCGTGTCTCTCTCTCTCTCTCTCTCTCTCTCCAGTCTCACTGTCTTTCCCTCTCTCTCTCTCTCTCTCCAGTCTCACTGTCTCTCTCTCTCTCTCTCTCTCTCTCCAGTCTCCGTGTCTCTCTCTCTCTCTCTCTCTCTCTCTCTCTCTCCAGTCTCACTGTCTTTCCCTCTCTCTCTCTCTCCAGTCTCTCTCTCTCTCTCTCCAGTCTCACTGTCTCTCCCTCTCTCTCTCGCTCTACTGCATTTTTTTGTTGCTTCACTTCTGTTCTCGTATCTCAGTATTGGGAAGCTACTTTAAAACATTTGCTTCTCAAACAATGATGCATGTTTTTTTTACTATATACATGTTTTAATCCCACCTGCCTCCTTGACTTTATTATAAATACCCACTATTATGATTTGCTCTCAGCTTTGTATAGAACATTATCAAGGCATGAGGAAAATGTGATTCGTCGTGACATGACCTTGACTCTGCTAGCTCGTTCGACATCGAGAGATTATTGTACTGTGGAAACATACTATAGGTTTCCTCCTGCTTTATTGGAACCATCTGCAGAAACACACACACACACACACACACACTCACTGCTTCCCCACAGTATGATGTCACCGCGCCTCCACACCAGTGCATCAATGTGTGTGTTTGTCCTCCACTGTTTCCCATACTGGCTCCCAGTACAGGCCTGATCTTACTGTTCACACACATCCACAGTGTTTCTCTTTTCCCTTCATGCACTTCTACCCTGCAGAATAATGAATTAGTGCAAGAATTCAAAGCGCATGTGAAACCTGCTCATTCTGAGTGTCCGCGGTGACAAACACCTGCGTGTGTACAGGTGGAAAAGATACGTCTTTAAGATTTAAAACACTGCGTAAAACGAAACAGAAATGCACTTCACTCTCGGGCAGTAGGTGGCGCTGTTGCACAGAAGCAGTGCTAATAAACGAGACATACATTCAGAGATACAATCATATACAAACACCCCCAAACGCATAACAATCTTGTGTTCGCATGAATCGCGTGAAAAGCTTATTTCAGAGTCAGAATGGAAAGCTGACGGGTTTGCTGGTTTCTCGATGTCCGGTTTAAAAGAGAACGCGTGATTTGACTGAGATGTGGAGGACAGTCGACTGAGATGCCACAATAATGGGGCAACCTAATAATACATGTCGATTTGTATCTGATGCACCGTACTGCTCCATGTGGATCCATAAGGATGTTGGGTAATTGGTTGGAGGAATCCAGAGTCAGGAGTTCCTCAGGGATCCGTGCTCGGACCGCTCCAGTTCTCCACACACACACTACATCACGGAGATTACCATCTCTTACACCCCACTGAGCGCTAGCTTATGCTTTTTCAACGTAAAAAAACCTGTTATCATGTGAATTGAATTATAACTGGTTATAACTCACTCAGTGGATCTCATGGCGGTCCTGCTCTTGTTTTGTAGACGGTGGCCATTCTGGAGCAGCGTCTGACTCTGACCGAGGACAAACTGCAGGAGTGTGTGCAGAACCAGCGCCAGATCGCAGAGCAGCGCCCTGATCCACAGCGATAACAGCCGTCACGATCCATCTCTGCAGGCCGGAGGATGTTCTGCAGTGTGTGTGTGTGTGTGTGTGTGTGTGTGTGTGCTGAGTGTGGAATAAGCCTCGGCTCTGCTGTAATCCATCCTCAAAACCACAAACTGAACCTGAAATCTGAGAAGAAATCAAAACATGAAGCGTTCTTCCTTGACTAGCATTAGCATTAGCCAAACAGCATGTTAGTCCTGAACGTTCAAACGTTCGTTTTCTTCATGTTTGCTATTTTGAGTCATACTGTCTCATTTCACGCTGTAACTAAGCAATTATTTTTAATTTTGTCCATTAAAATGCCAGTAAATGTGTTTTTAACGTATGGTGCTGCTTACTGTTCTTCTTTCATATATTAATGTATAATATAGTATCAGCTAATGTGTAACGTTTATTATGGAGTGTCAGGGCCGTGCTGACTATTCATTCATTGGTTGATTTCCCTGAATCATGTAAATACGACTCAGCCAATAGCATGAGCTTGGGGGCGGGCTTTCAGGGCCTGTGGAGCTCATTAACATCATTATGTTTTAATGTAGTTTAATCTAAAAAAAATGTCGTTCACTCCTCAAAACAGTCAAAATAATTAATAATAAAAAATAATAACAATTAATAACAGTCAAAAGAAACAAAATAATTAATTTCCAAATCACCCGTCTGCAGACTGAATGAGTGTGTGTATGCTGGGATGTTTTCCTATCTAGTTCAGCCGAGCTGTGAACAGGCCCACTAAAGCGTAACACTGTTGGACGCGCACACACACACACACACACACACACACACTCTTTTCCTTCCTGTCTGGGGCTCGAGTCTGTGCCGGACGGGACCAAGCCTCACACTTCCAGATAATCAGGCCTTTAATTACACACCCCTCTCTGCTGGTTCAGTGTGTGTGTGTGTGTGTGTGTGTGTGTGCATCTGGAGGCCTTTCCCTGATCCGAGTGTGTGTGCGAGTTTCATCTGCCTGATGGACAGTATTTGAAACGGTAACTGGCTAGGGCTCGGGTTAAGAACTGAAGAACGTGGACGTTACAGGGTTAGGAGAGGACAGAGCACGTTACTGTTGATATGAAACGGTCTCAACCTTCAAATTTGATCATTTAAAATTGAAACAATAAATAGTGTTTTGTGTCTCTTTAATGTGTCTGACAGATCTAGTCTGCAGGGCCTCAGTTCACCGTGAACCGATCGTCTTGTCCTGCTTGGTAATCTACAGCAGCAGATAAACATGAATGAACATCAGAAGGAATGTTGTTTAACCGCGCAAAGACGTCAGTACTCACCGTTCGTCAAGTTAAAATCCAGCGATGTTAATTCCCTACTCTGTCAGACGAAAATGCCGTAGTTTTTAAAGTAAATTTCCAATTGTCGACAACTTAAAGTTGTCTTGAAGTGTTAATAAACTGTATTATGTAATTCAAAGCTAAATTAAATAAAGCCTATAGTGCAGACCAGTTGAATCCCACAATCTCCTAAATGCTAATTTTATCAATGTTTTAAAACACACCAGCTTATTCATTACATTAAGGCTAACAAATTCATACTAAAAGCTAAAAAGATTACATTTTTGTTTTGGTTAAAAAAAAAGAATGAATGAAGTTAGAATGAATGAATGAAAGCAAAGGCTCTGTGCTTTTTCTTTTTATATATTGAAAGAAATATATCGACAAAAATAGTCCAGAATGCGGGCGGGGAAAGAGTTAACGGCGTCATTATTTTGCGAGGGAAAACAAGAGGCGCTGCGTCTTTAAACCTTCCAGCACAGACTCCTCCCCCTCGCGTGATGACGCGCTGCTTTAATGCAGCCTGTCAAACAGCCATCAGAAGAAGAGATCCAGGCGAGCGGAGGGATCGCGATCATGAGCCGCGTCTGACGGATCGCCCTGCCGCGTTCCCCCCGTTCTGTCGCACACAGCAGCCTCGCCCGTTCTCCCCCATGAAACACTCTCTCTGGAGCGGCGTGATCATGATGATGTCGAGCAAGAGCGCGGAATGGCTTCAGGATGAGCTGGAGTCCGGCGGGGCGCTTCTGCTGCTCGACTGCCGCACACACGAGCTCTTCGAGTCCGCGCACATCGAGTCCGCCATCAACCTGGCCATCCCGGGGCTCATGCTGAGGAGACTGAAGAAGGGCAACCTGCCCATCCGATCCATCATCCCCAACAACGAGGACCAGGAGAAGTTCGTGCGGCGCTGTAAGACGGACACGGTTCTTCTGTACGACGAGGCGACCGCGGACTGGCCGGAGAGCGGCACCTCGGGCTCCGTGATCGGGCTCCTCATGCACAAGCTCCGCGACGACGGGTGCAACGCCTATTACCTGGAAGGCAAGGAGTTTATTTGCCATTCAAAACTTTCAAGAGCTCGAAACGCTTTGTCTGCTCGCGCGTGCGTGCGTGTGTGTGTGTGTGTGTGAGAGAGAGAGAAATGGATTAAATCGCTCCTCCGCTGAAATCCGCGCTCTTCTGCTTTTAAACGGAGAAAAAGTTCGTTTACATTAGACGAATACATCCGCGCGCTCGCTTCGTGAAATCTTTCATGTCTGACAGGCATTTTGTACAAACTCACTGCTCTTAAAATAGCTAATGTGTACGTTATCTTTTTTGTCTTTCTCTGTGTGTTTTGACTACAACACTTAAAAAAGAGAAACAAAGATGTTTTCAATTAATTGCCTAAAATGGCTCCGCCATGTTGTCTTTCTGAAGGAAAACGAGCGATTTATGAATGAACGGCCAAAAAGACAGAATCACGACGCTGTTCGACTCTTTTTGATAAATAAACACGTTCTATTCGATATTTTGTGCAAATATACGGACACGTCGATCGTTTTGTCGTGGAAATGGAGTTTGACTGTGTAATTCTCGGTTTCGCCACCATTCACAAAATACACATCGAGTGTCAGTCATGATCTTCACCATGTGACCAAGAGTTGAACACAATCCGTTAGAATATTAATCTGTTTACTCGGATTTATTTATTGGAAATAGTATCTTTTTCTCTAGTTTCGTTGGTGCTTATTAATATACTAGTATTAATTCCTTTAATTCCTTCTAAATACACATCGAGTGTCTATGTCACTGCCAAGTACTATTCCATTGTTATTTTTTTGCAATTTGAGTTTAATGATGGTCTGTAGATATTAAAGGAGCAGTTCAAACATAAATAGTTCATTTACAAACCCGAATGACTGACTGGATAACAAAAGATGTTGTTTTGAAAAATGTCTCAGGCTTTTTTTTCTTTTTGGTCTATAAAGTGGAAGTCAATGGTCACCAAAAAAAAAAAAAACTAGTCATAGAGGTTTAGAATGAGTAAAGGATTAGAGAATGATCATTTTTTTGGGTGAACTAACCCTTTAGCTATTTACACTCCAGCCATTAGCTTTACTGGGAACACTTCTTATCTCACTGGTGTTTTGTATAATGACTAGTCACTCAGCATGTCTAGTGACTTTTGCTGTAACTAATAACAATTGGAGCACATAATATATTAGATGCTTGTGGCTATTTGGATTACTAGTAATTACAAGACTTATGTTAGTATTAGTTATTTACATATTATTATTTTAGTATACTAAAATTTGTATTTTATAAACATTGTATGGATCGTTAGAACACCTTGCCCTTGTTTGAGTGTTTATTTATTCAGATTTATCACTCTGTCTGATCTGTTATAGCTGATTTATCACTCTGATCCATTATAGCTGATTTACAACTCTTACTGATCCGTTCTAGCTGATTTATTACTCTGATCCATCATAGCTGATTTAGCACTCTGACTGATCCGTTATAGCTGATTTATCACTCTGACTGATCCGTTATAGCTGATTTATTACTCTGACTGATCCGTTATAGCTGATTTATTACTCTGACTGATCTGTTATAGCTGATTTATCACTCTGATCCGTTATAGCTGATTTATCACTCTGATCCGTTATAGCCGATTTATCACTCTGATCTGTCATAGCTGATTTATCACTCTGACTGATCCGTTATAGCTGATTTATCACTCTGACTGATCCGTTGTAGCTAATTTATCACTCTGACTGATCCGTTATAGCCGATTTATCACTCTGATCCGTTATAGCCGATTTATCACTCTGACTAATCCGTTATAGCTGATTTATCACTCTGACTGATCCGTTATAGCCGATTTATCACTCTGATCCGTTATAGCTGATTTATCACTCTGATCCGTTATAGCTGATTTATCACTCTGACTGATCCGTTATAGCCGATTTATCACTCTGACTGATCCGTTATAGCCGATTTATCACTCTGACTGATCCGTTCTAGCTGATTTATTACTCTGACTGATCCGTTATAGCTGATTTATCACTCTGACTGATCCGTTATAGCTAATTTATCACTCTGACTGATCCGTTATAGCCGATTTATCACTCTGATCCGTTATAGCTGATTTATCACTCTGATCCGTTATAGCTGATTTATCACTCTGACTGATCCGTTATAGCCGATTTATCACTCTGATCCGTTATAGCTGATTTATCACTCTGACTGATCCGTTATAGCCGATTTATCACTCTGACTGATCCGTTCTAGCTGATTTATTACTCTGACTGATCCGTTATAGCCGATTTATTACTCTGACTGATCCGTTATAGATGATTTATCAATCTGACTGATCCGTTATAGCCGATTTATCACTCTGACTGATCCGTTATAGCCGATTTATCACTCTGATCTGTTATAGCCGATTTATCACTCTGACTGATCCGTTATAGCCGATTTATCACTCTGACTGATCCGTTATAGCCGATTTATCACTCTGACTGATCCGTTATAGCTGATTTATCACTCTGACTGATCCGTTATAGCTGATTTATCACTCTGACTGATCCGTTATAGCTGATTTATCACTCTGACTGATCCGTTATAGCCGATTTATAACTCTGACTGATCCGTTATAGCTGATTTATCACTCTGATCTGTCATAGCTGATTTATCACTCTGACTGATCCGTTATAGCTGATTTATCACTCTGACTGATCCGTTATAGCTGATTTATTACTCTGACTGATCCGTTATAGCCGATTTATCACTCTGACTGATCCGTTATAGCTGATTTATCACTCTGACTGATCCGTTATAGCTGATTTATCACTCTGACTGATCCGTTATAGCTGATTTATCACTCTGACTGATCCGTTATAGCCGATTTATAACTCTGACTGATCCGTTATAGCTGATTTATCACTCTGATCTGTCATAGCTGATTTATCACTCTGACTGATCCGTTATAGCTGATTTATCACTCTGACTGATCCGTTATAGCTGATTTATTACTCTGACTGATCCGTTATAGCCGATTTATTACTCTGACTGATCCGTTATAGCCGATTTATCACTCTGACTGATCCGTTATAGCCGATTTATTACTCTGACTGATCCGTTATAGCCGATTTATAACTCTGACTGATCCGTTATAGCCGATTTATCACTCTGATCCGTTATAGCCGATTTATCACTCTGACTGATCCGTTATAGCTGATTTATCACTCTGACTGATCCGTTATAGCCGATTTATCACTCTGACTGATAATCGTGTGTTATCTGGCTTGTTCTAGGAGGATTTAACAAGTTTCAGACGGAGTACCCGGAGCACTGCGAGACAAGCTTGGACTGTTCGTGTCCCAGCAGTTCTCCGCCCTCCTCCGTTCTGGGTCTGGGTGGACTCCGGATCAGCTCCGACTGTTCTGACGGGGAGTCGGACCGCGAGCCGGGCAGCGCTACAGAGTCCGAGGGAAGCCCGATACCCAGTAACCAGCCAGCGTTCCCAGTCCAGATCTTGCCGTATCTCTACCTGGGCTGTGCCAAAGACTCCACCAACTTGGACGTTCTGGGCAAGTACAACATCAAGTACATCTTGAACGTGACTCCCAACCTGCCCAACATGTTCGAACACGACGGGGAATTCAAGTACAAACAGATTCCCATCTCGGATCACTGGAGCCAAAACCTTTCTCAGTTTTTCCCTGAAGCCATTTCTTTCATAGGTAAGTTTCCTTTCAGAAGTTTAACGCTCATGTCCTTCAGATATTAGTTTCATCGTGTGTCTGAAGACTGGCTGTGACCTCAGGATGTGTTTGTGAAGTTTAGGACAATCCCTCACTCTTTTCCTTTAATTCATTAGTCCCTTTGATGGGTCAGATTCACACACCTGTGCTCTACATGAAGAGCAGACTCTGTAAACCAGACGGTCATCGAGCACGTTTACATTCACACTGAGAACTGGCCGACCTGGTGTACAGGCAAACCAACAACCTGGTAGTGCAAGTGTGAACCACACGCTGACAAGACATGCTCCATAAATCAGGATACGCCAAAACCTAGTCCTTCATGTGTCCATTCATGAGAGATTTGTGATATTTGGAATAATTAAGCAGTATTTTGACTGAACCGCTTCTTTCAGAACACATGTGCATCATATATTGGGTCGTAGTTTGCGCTGTATTTCCTGCCGTGAAACGCTGGCTCTCTCTGGATGCGCTTCAGTCGCGGTAAAGGCACTTTCCTGTCACGTTTCTCACACAGACACACACACACTTCAATAAGCCATAGAATGCAGGTTAATGAGTTTTTACATGTGAGAGAAGGTATAAATCTAGCTGTGTCAATTGGTTTATGTGTGAGCCGTTCAGGTTGATGCATTTGCACGAACACACGTCTGTATAACGCATAATCAGGGTTTTCTCAATCAAATGAGCTCGACAAGCTTTCCGAGGGTGAAGTAAGAGCTCAACATTACTGGAGCAGAGTAAGATCTGATGGATTCAGACGTGATCCATGTCAGACAGGTCAGATGAACCATGAAACACACACACAGAGAGAGAGAGAGACAGGAAGGAGAACTCTTCAACATAGCCGTTTATAAAGTGAGCTGAAAGCTTGACTCCAGATGAACGAGGATGTTCAGCGGTTCTAGTTTCTCTTGTGTTTCGATGTCGGTGTTTTCAGGTGAAGCCACACGTGTGTTCTGCGGTTTGACACTTTTCTAGTAACTTCCTAAAACATCTAGACTGAGGTTATCTGCATGACAAAGACTCTGAACTTCCGTCCAGTGCTGTGTGAGAGTGTGCTCTTCTGCTTTAAAGATGTAAAGGAAGGCCTGAAGCGCTCTTCCCTGAGCAGCTCTAATTTGAGCATGACTTTAAGTGTTTCTTTTTTATTTTTATTGTAATTCTGAACTGTACAGCTTTAAGGCTTGTTCACACCCAGAACAGCAAATATAAAGCGTCACACCAGCGCACGATATCGCTCTCTTTATTACAAGCGCTGCAGTCATCTGCCGCATTAAATGAGCAAGCTTGATTCTGATTGGCTGTGAACGCTTCTACACCTCGGGTATTGGAATTGTTTCCGATTCACATTTGTCACATTCACACGCCTCGAACTGGAACCTGTCGAGCTTGTTTCGGCCGCTTTTATACGATCGTTGATTTGACAGGCGTGTTAACAGGGACTGTTCACTCACACAGATCTGATGTTCAGCTTGAGGATGAGAACGTGATGACAGAAGATTTATGATCGGGTGAAATAATCATGAAATGTAAATATGTTTGTGTTGGAAGCGAAGGTTAAACTCGTGCACTAAACTCACGATTCACGACATCCTGTTGTGCTGTTGCTCCGTTTGAACACTTTCACTTTAGCTGTGTAAACATGCTCTCCATGAGCCTGCGAAGATCAGGAAGTCCTGCTGAAAGAAACTTCCTGTTTAGAAGAAAGGCAGCATAAGCTAAAGAGGTCAGCGGTGTGTTGTGTTTTACACACTGATTTAGTGAAGCAGTCGAAGCTTAAAACCTTCCAGTGGTTCTGCAGGAAGTGACCTCACTTCATTTCAGATCCACAAAAATCTGACTCGCGCGAGAGATGACAGACAAATAAATAAATAAACAAACAAACAGACAAACAATTTCAGTGTTTTACGTTTTTTTCACAGTATCCCTCATGTTTTGAATGAGCTATATATATATATATAGTTTTCATGTTAATTTTAGTTTAATTTTTACAAATGATTATTAATAATAATAATAATATTTTCTATTAGTTTTAGGTTTAATTATTTTTATTTCAGTGTTAGTTTTTTTTAAATCTGGCTAATAATTTTAGTGCCTCAACTTAAACATATTTCAGCTTATGGCAGTGGCAACATTTCTCATTTTCATTTGAACTTTATTCAGCTTTATTTCAATTAGCAGAAGTGTTTTAGTAGTTTTAGTTAACGATAATAACCCTGGTATACAGACCCAATCTATACTGTGAAAAAAAATCCTACTAATAATGTCAAAATATTGAAAATATTTAATTTTAGTACTTGTTGCATGTGTTTATTCACTCTTTTTCTTATTTGAATGTATTTATTTATTTGATTATGTTTATTTCTGCACTGATTTCTCCAATATCTCTCACTGAAACTGAGTTTTATTTCTCATTCCATAAAAAAAGCGAATTATTTCCCAAACGAGTGTCTGGTCTTCCCACAGGATTGCTCTGGCTCGGTGTCCGCAGACACTCATCAGGCCCGTCCCTTTAAGGGATCGTTCATGTCCTCAAACCCGCGCGCGCTCTTCTGCAGAACTAGTATGTCCTGTACGACTGTTTGTCTGTTCGGTTCCGGTCCGTGGCGTGAACGTTTCGAGCGACCTGAACAAAGTACCTGGACAACTCTAGTGGTTCTGAAGAGATACGAGCACTTTATCTGATGACTTTCACGCTCAAATTACCGAACTCGTGTGTAATCACGGCCACACCTCCAGAACATCAAACCTCATTGTGTGATGACATGATGTAAAGTCACATGATGCACGCGAACCAATGAGATGTTGTAAAAGTGTGGTCACGCAGGATCATGGGGGTTTTTGTCACTTTTATCTGAACGATAGTCCAGCTGGAGACACGGTTGTGCTGTTTTTAACTGTGTCCCGGCGTTTGTCTTCAGGCTTCTTCACAGATGTTCTGCATTCGGTTCAGTTAGAAGTCTATGGTGTGTGTGTGTGTGTGTGCTAGGCCAAAGAGATGTGTGTTTAGTTTAACTTTGAACTGACAGAGTGTGTCTGCTTCCCGGACAGTGTTAGCTGATTAAAAAAATCTATGTCTTAAGTCCGCCTTTAAAAACGTCCTGGTTCTGCAAGGTCAGGAGGCCGAGAGTCTGTAGGACAGGAGCACACGAAGAGAAAGCCCGTCACCCATACAGTGTGTGAGCAACAACCAACGGGATTGTGAAGATCCAAGCCTCTGATTTGGGGAATACGAAATTAACAATTCAGATAAATAAAAATGAGCCGGCCGGCCATCCAATGCTTTATATGTCAGCATCATAATCTGGAGCGAGTGTAAGGACTCCACAGCTGGAGTAATATGATCGCATACGCTGGATCCATATCCTGATGTTCTCGGTATTATCAACTGGCCGGAGTTTAGAGATCGCGATAGTCGTGAAGGACTATAATGCGTTAAGAGCTCGCTCAAGTACTGGAGATAAACCATTCAGTGCTTTATGAGTAATCAGCAATATTTTAAAATGTTTACGATATTTAATAGGCAGCCAATGACAGAAGCGGGCTAATATGGTCATACTTCCTGGTTCTGATAAGAACTGGACCGGCTGCGTTTTGGACGAGCTGGAGTTTGTTTATTAAGCGCGCAGGACAACCACCCAGTAGAGCATTACAGTCATCTAGCCTTGATGTCATGAACGCATCAACTAACTGTCCCGCATTCGTCAATGAGAGCATATGGCTTCACAGGAAGTGACATCACACACTGGCTACTGGGTGTGCATTTCCCCCGACTCGATTTGCCCCGTAATATACATGTGGCGTAATATCTAAATATGGTGTAATTTAGATATATTTTTAAGATGGAAAAATGTGGTTCTACAGATACTAGACACATGACTTTCAGATGAAAGATTTGCTATCAAAGAGCACACACACACACACACACACACACACACACACACGCAGGTTCCTAACCGACGCTGAAGACTTGACAGAGCAGCCCTTGGCGTTAGACAGTATTCTAGGTTTAGAGTAATGTAATGGTCTGGGTTAGCCAGCGTTCTGCCGGACTCAGCACATCGAGGAGACGACATTACTCACCGTCTGACTGAGAGAGAGAGAGAGAGAGAGACACGACAATCACAGATGGCAGGTTAACAGGCTAGCGAGACACTCGTGTGTGTGTTAGTGATGATGATTTAGATAAAAGCTAAGCGATGTCAGATCAATGTGCTGGCCAATATTAGACAATATCTGATATATGTTGATGAAAGAACAGCAGGGAATGATGGCAAATAGAGATTCAGAGTGTGTGTGTGAGTGTGAGATGGTTTGTGTGTGTGTGTGAGTGAGAGAAAGAGAGTGATGGGTAGATTTAGTGTGTGTGTATGTGTGTTTGTGTTTGTTTGTGTGTGTGTGTGTGTGTGTGTGAGAGAGAGAGAGAGAGAGAGAGAGAGAAAGAGAGTGATGGATAGATGTAGTGGGTGTGTGTTTGTGTGTGTGTGTGTGTGTGTGTGTGTGTGAGTGTGAGAGAGTGATGGGTAGATTTAGTGTGTGTGTGTGTGTGTGTGTGTTTGTGGTTGTTTGTGTTTGTTTGTGTGTGTGTGTGTGTGTGTGAGAGAGAGAGAGAGAGAAAGAGAGTGATGGATAGATGTAGTGTGTGTGTGTGTGTGTGAGAGAGAGAGAGAGAGAGAGTGATGGGTAGATTTAGTGTGTGTGTGTGAGTGTGAGAGAGTGATGGGTAGATTTAGTGTGTGTGTGTTTGTTTGTGTGTGTGTGTGTGTGTGAGAGAGAGAGAGAGAGAGAGAAAGAGAGTGATGGATAGATGTAGTGTGTGTGTGTGTGTGTGTGTGTGTGTGTGTGTGTGCTTCCGTTGTGCTCGTCCTGCGCTCACGGCTCACTCTTTGTTCTTCTGCTCCTCAGATGAAGCTCGTTCCAAAAAGTGTGGGATCCTGGTGCACTGCCTGGCGGGCATCAGCCGCTCGGTGACCGTCACGGTGGCGTATCTCATGCAGAAGCTCAACCTGTCGCTCAACGACGCCTACGACTTCGTCAAGCGCAAGAAGTCCAACATCTCGCCCAACTTCAACTTCATGGGGCAGCTCCTGGACTTCGAGAGGACGCTGGGCCTCAACAGCCCGTGTGACAACCGATCGACCAATGACCAGCTGTTCTTCACCACGCCGACCAATCACAACCTGTTCCAGCTGGACCCGCTGGAGTCCACATGAGCCGGCGGGGGGGCCGCGGGTCGGCGGATGAGTTTAGAGCCGGGGTCGGCACACTCCGCTCCGGCGGGTCTCAGTGCAGCTCTTCTTGCCTTTATGGAACAGACTGTTGTTTAACGCTAGCGGGAGGAAGTGGACGTGCTCGGCCTCTGGGCCCGAAGCCTGGCGTCCTGCCGGCTGGGGTTCCTGTTTTCTGCCCGGACGGGGATGTATTGGTGATCTTTCTCCAAGCTCAGACCCAAGTGGCTTCAATAGAGGTGCACAATACACTCAGTTTCCACATCTCTGTATATTCCCTCGCAGACGTTGTTGAAAGTCGTGACAGAACCGACACAAACACACATCCCCCTCTTTATTTCCCTCGCTCTACATTTGCAATGACCTAATGCGTTTTGCACAGTGGTGAAGCCTTTCACTTCTTGGCACTTAAAAGCGGTACTCCAACACACACACACACACACACACACACAGAGCGTTCCTGCCAGTCCTAGGCTGCGACGAGGACGACACACACTTAAAGCTCATTGTTCATTAAACCGCGTTTGTGTGTGAGACACGACTCTACGAGGCCTTGGTGATTCTCATTACAGTATAAATATATTGTATTAATTTCTGAAGTATGTGTTCGCTCGATGTGTTGTGCATGCGATCCTCTCGAGCGTTAGCGAGGACTAGCGGATGAACACGAGTGCTCGAGTTAACAGGGTTGCTTTAAGCTGGCCTTATATAACCTTTTTAATTCTTTCCTACTCTGACTGTTCAATACTCTTTGTATCTCACTTTAGAAATCGTTGTATTAAAAAGTTCATTTTTAAAGAAACCGATACGTAGTAGTAATAATAATAGACGACTAACGGTCTTTAACGGGTCGGTCGAGGTTATGTTCGTTACTCTGCAATATACTCAACAACCCTCTGCAGTATTTTCTAGAAGAAATGGCCTGGGGTTTTGACTTGTACTTTTGAGACTAGCGATCCACGGAGATTAGCTTCAAGCGAGCAGCGTTTGGCCCGGGCTTCACAGGAAGTGACATCACACACTGGCTACTGGGTGCGCGCTTCCTCCGATTCGATTTGCCCCGTAATATACATGTGCTGTTTACTGACTCCCGTGGCCTTTTCATATATCTCAATATATATATGTAAATGTAGTATTAATCTTGTGCAGATATGCAACCGCCGTCCCGTTCGTATGTCGCGGACGACTCGCTCGCGCTCGCGCTGAAAGCCAGTGTCGGCTTCTTTATCGCCGTTCATCTTCAAGCTGCTTCTGTGGAGGAGTGTGTGTGTGCGCGTATGTGGCCAGAACACACTTCCCGTCGCCACGCGCGGTACTGTGGGACGGAGAGGACGGCGCGCAGCGGATATGGAAACGTGTCTCTTACCTCACCGAGGAATTTTTCAGGGATTTTTATTTGACAATGCGTCGGCATCGTGTGACGGCTTCTAATGTCAGAGAGCTGTTTTATATGTGCTGTAAACATTTTTTTAAAAGATACAATCTATATATATATATATGTGTGTGTGTATAATACTGGGCTGGGGAACCGGGCAGTTCAACTTTCTGGTTTATGAAGGAGATAAATTGTCCGTATGTATTGTATAGTATATGAAAACCAATACAAGACTTGTTTGTACTGCAAATAAATATTGAATTATTTTTTGGTTACTCAGGCTGGTTTGGTGTTCATTCGGTCCTTCCCATAAACCCCGGTAAGAGCGTGAGTGAGTGGAGCAGAGCGGCCACAAGCTTCGGGTTCAGAGGGTTTATTATTGTCCACTACATGTGCTTTTGCTTCGTTAATATCCTGAGTGAATGTGATATTATAACATGACCATATGACAGATGAACATGTTACTTGATCTGATCAAAAATTATACAAGACAAACTAGAAATGTTCTCAAGAACTTTTTCATATAAAATAATGACAATTTAACACACACTGGAAAACGCAGCTATACAGCATAGGTCAAAACAATAATTCATCTTCTCTGAACATTGTCTTTATTCACATTTTTCTCATAGTTTCTCAATAGAATTCATAAAAGTATACAATAGAATATCATAGTTCTACTAGTTTCACCTTTAATTACAAGTACAGTAAAAGGAAGCCCTGAAAATCAGCAACAAGTCTTGGAATAGAGATTTAAAGAGTGGAGTCCATTTAAGGACATAGAGAGAGGATATGATTATTATTTGGGAAAAATGAAAGACGTGTTTGAGTTGATCACTAGAAGAGGACGGTAAACAAAAAGAAAAGGGGAATACTTTGCCCCGGGTTAACTATGATTATAGGAAACTGAAGGCTAGAGAACAGCTCTTACTAGATGAGTGATTTACTTAAACAGGAGCAGGTGTGCACAGTAGGTTGCTATGGTAACAGACACACGAGGCGGGAAATGAACACAGGAACACAACCAGAACAGAACACAGAGCTGTGGACGCGTACTGGTTTACTGAAGGTAAGTGAGCCTTACACAGCTTGTGCACATCATGTGCTGAATTATACTTTTATCATCAAAACTGGCATCGTAAAAGAGGTACATTTTGCGTTCAGAAATGCAGGTTGGGTTTGCGCGCGCTCGAGGGATCAGCTCAGTCAGTCGTTGGTTCCTCAGGGAAAGGGTTTTATTGTTGTAAATCTGCATGATTTCCCGCTGCCGTGTGATTATTTGTCTAATCTACACAGGCGTGCTTATCTCTGCGAGTCCAGTGAGAGACGAACTCTTACTATGAACACCTTCACACGCTTCATACACTAGACCAAAGGAAAGCAGTGCTAATTAAAGCTAAACGCGCGTATAAAACATGATTCACGTCGAGTGCAAAAATAACTACTTAACGAGACTTAACTCTCGAAATACTGTAAAACAGAAGCTATGCAGCAGGAACACGGGGTTAATTAACCGTTAGTGAGTCCGTGTCATTGATTTACTCATAAACCGAGTCAAGCAGCAGCTTCTGAAAACCTCAAACCTCGTTCTCCACAGCTCTTCCGCACACACACACGTACACACACACACACACACACACGAGCAGAACTGGGCCAGATCGAGACAGATTCTGGAGCCTTCCTTCTGCCTGAGTCACTGCAGGAGAGTCAGTGTAATGTGGATCTGATGCTGGAGATGGGATTCGTGACACTGAATAACTGCATATATTATGTTTTGGGACGCCTGCCTTTACATGCACACGAACTTTAATGAGGAGGGTTTAATGTGGAGTTGGTCCACCCTTTATAGCTATAACTCTTCTGGGAAGGGTTTCCTCAAGGGTTAGGAGTGTGTTTATGGGGATTGTCCGGCACTGAAGCTCTCCGTCTCCGCTGTTACTCGTCCCGAAGCTGTCCTACGGGTCGAGCTCAGCCGGGCCAGGGCGTCTGCGTGTCCAGCGCTTGATTTAAACGCCTGTGGCCATGGAAGGGATTGGAACAGGATTCAGGGATTTGGAGGGGTGTTCTAATACATTTGGCAATATAATGTCAATGTTCTGTTGGTTGTATTTTATCCCAGCTTTTATGTAGTGTTAAAAAAATGAAACAGGAAGTGCTTCTGGACCAGTGTTGTTTCCATCTTGTGAAATGGTCTATACAAGTGGCATATTGTCATTTATCTTCATCCGATTGCTTTGGATAAGAGCGTCTGCTGAAGAATAAATTGATTAAAGCCAAGCTAGTGTCTTTGAGGGTTGCAACCTTGCCATGAAACGATTTCTCCCCTTAAATAAACCTTAAACACGCGTCGCCTCCCAAATGGTCTGGGCTGAAATGTTTGTGGAAATATAAAGATCAATATGATCATTAAAGGTGCCATATGGAATAATTGAGGTAAAAATATCTAAAAAATGAGCTACACGCATCAAAAGAATGAGAAGAAATAAGTGCAATGATGTCATTAAAAAACTGACAAGTTATAGTGCTGCCGAGATATACACCTAAATTAGCATGCTAAATTACTAGCCCCGGCCCGGCAGGTGTCGTAATACCAGTTCTGGCCATGGGAGGCGGTATGCGGACGGGCAACATTACCACCAGCCAAACTGCAGTACACGAGTGAGTCGCGATCGCGCCGGCTTGTGTGTACTTGAACCTGATGTCAGTCGTGTGGAAATACAGCCCATTACTACATTTCAGTTCAGGGAAGAGTTCAAAAAATGACTGGTCGACATCATGCATGAGGAATACATTTTGGTAAGTTGTAATATATCTTTCAACAGTGTTCGGGTTCTTTTTCCATTAGCTAGTAGAGACGATCGGATCACGTGCGCTAGGGATCTGTGGTGTAACAAAACGGTAAAACGGTATTTATTCTTTGAATTGCGTAATAAAATTAACAGAATCCAAGAGCTTAACTAACCTGCTTGCTAAGTGTCAATTGCGTGTGTCTCACGGTGAATTCGTTAAGAGTTGGCAGCTCTGAATGGCGCTAGCTCGATCAACATCAGCGAATGCTGTCTGTAAAAGTGTAATATGAACAAAATGAATACCATAAACTTCAAATAATTGCCCAGGCTTTTATTTTCCCATATCGTCGAAATGCACCGCTTGTGTTTTATACAGGCGTCCATGAGGCGGTCTTCATCATTTAGTGTTGAGATGTTGTTCATTGAGTCTCTGATCTCTAAAAATCTCCAAATGCTCCACGTGAAACTGCGGTCTTCCAACCTTTTACTATCGTGTCAAATGATTTGAATAACATGCGCGATGGTAGGAGCACAACTCATTTTCTGGAGGTATACTGCCCCCATCTGTTATGGAATATGGAGTAGGATTTGATTTATTATGTCAGATGGCACCTTTAATGTACGCTATAAAATCATGATCATTGAGCAGCAAGAAGCGTAGACGCCAAGGAGAGCGGGAGAGGGAAGGCCTGCTAGAGCCGCACGACCTGAAATAACAATAGTGTGATAAATACACAAGCTTGGAAGCCATTTATGGTAACACTTTACTTGAAGGGGTGTGTGCATACGACTAACATGACATCTTCATAACCATGACATGACATATGTATTGAATATGAAGTATGCATGTTTATGACAACTGTGACATTTTGAATGCAAATATGACATTGTTTAAGATGTCTTTGTTATGACACCTTGTCATTAAATGAAGTTAATCTGTCATGTGGTTGGCTTTGTCATTGGCTGTCATGAGGCATTATTACTGTGTCATGAATATATCCGTGTCCTCAACTACAGTGGTACTAATTGAGTTTGTCATTAAAGAGTTATAATGGCTTCATGACAGCCAATGTCAAAACCAACCGCCTGACTGTTGAGTATAATGTTAACCAATAAAGCTAGGTGCTTTCTTAAGTTTGATCATTAATCTGCTATGTCATGTTTATGACAGGTTGTGTCGTCTTAGTAATGTCAAGTTGTCATGACAAAGACACTGACAGGTTATGATGTATTGGTTTATGTCAAGACATCTCAAACAATGTCATATTTCCATTAAAAATGTGATAACAGAGCGAATGACACTTAATGTTAGAATATTTCTAAGAATAATAAATCTGGGTCCATCCAAAGTCGTTATTTTTGTTGTTTTTGCGCACAAAAGTGTTCTCGTCGTTTGATAAACTTAAGATTGAGCCCCTGTAGTCACTTGGACTATTTTAACGATGTCTTTAATGACTTTTCGAGTCATTGAAGCCTATGGACTAGTATGCAGGAGCGATCTTAATATCTTAAATATCTTCATTTGTGTTGCGAAGATGAACGAAGGTCTTACGGGGTTGGAACAACATGAGGGTGAGGAAATACTGACAGAATTTTCATTTTTGGGTCAACTAACCCTTTAAGCGATTGCAGCCATGAAACAAATGCTGTCCGATGCCAACGCAAATGCTGAGGTTTGTAGGAAGATAGTCTACACACACACACACACATGGAGCATCTTCTGTGATGCAAACCTCAAAATATATTACTTTACAAATCCTACACTATGGGCAAGTGTTTTGAGCTCATAACAGTCTTTTTAAGGCATAATCTGCCTCTGTAATCATGATATATATAATTTATGTGAAAAGCAACAGAAGTTATAGGTGTTTTAATGCCTCTCTAGTGTCCGCTTCATCTGGAAACTGCAGGGAATTATAGGTGAAGGCATGTGTGTGTGTGTGTGTGTGTGTGTCACACACGTCCAATGGAAAATACCGCAGAATCCTGCCAGCACTTGAACACACTCGAACACACTCCACGTTACACAACATGTGTGGGCGGCTGAAGAAGCTGCTCTTTTCACCATCATTCATCATCTCTTCATCTCATCCGGTCGCTCTCTGTGTCGAAGAATAAGACGCATTATTCCTGTGGACAGAAAGCTCATAAGACACGAATGATCTCGTTTTAAACACATATATTTTTGTGTTGCGAGAGATTTCTGACTGAGCCACGATTATGTCCAGGTGTGTGATCTGGATCCGCACCGCTAACCCGACCTGCACCCGGTCACACACGCCTGAGTGCGGTTATGAAACACGATGTGACCTGTCTAAGTCATTACAAGCGTTGCGATGAGGTTGTGCCTGTAACCGATGAGGAAAGTTAGCTCTCTCTGGTTATATAAAGCTACACCCTGCAGAAACAACAACCAGTCCGTTCACAATATTACTGGCGTTCAGGCACAGAGATGCACAGACGCGAAGGGCCCCTGAAAAGGTCCAGTGAATGGGCTCTCTCTCTCCTACATTAACACATACATTTAACTGAGAGAGACTTTCTCAGTGCTGGGGTCTACACACACTCACACACTCACACACACACACACACACAGGGCTCTCACGTGTCACACATTGAGCATGACAGTCACTCATTTCGGTCTTTTGTCAAGCACTCTCTCCACACATTGTATTTTTCACGTCACGTGGGAGAAACGATTTATAATCTATTTAAAGGACAACTCCGGCGCAAAATGAACCTTTGGTCTAATTACACATTGTTACCTAGTCAACCGTTATCTGAAATTTGTTTTCATAATTGCCGAATGTAAATAGTTTTATCTATAAAAACAGTTTAGCCTATAACATAACGCTAGTAAATAGGGCATAGAGTAATGACAAATAAAAATCGCTTGTTATTACCATAGCCCCACACTAACACGACAGCATAATAAGGGTCCCTACATGCAGACCGAAGCATTGAGAAGTTTGTCAGTGTCCATACAGTTTAATAAGAAGATATTTTATACACACGGTCAACTTCGCGAATACAGGAAGAAGCCATCTTGGAAAAATAGTCTCTACCAGTCGATCTACGAACAAATCTCAGATAACGGTTGACTAGGTAACAATGTGTGATTAGACCAAAGGTTCATTTTGCACCGGAGTTGTCCTTTAATGTGCCGCTGCGCCCCAATGTCTCTGGCCACGCCACTCTTACTTTGGACACGAAAGGAATCAAGCGCGTTCTGTGTTGCTAGTCGCGCTACACAAAAGCAAATCAGAAAATAGCACTATTGCATCCCGATTGAACGCAACAACCAATGAAAAAAAAAAGAAAATTCCCGCGAGCTGTCCAACATCTAAGGCTGCCACTCAGCAGAAGCAAATTCAATCCTATGTTCGATATGCTGGAGTAGTTTTAGCACCTGACAACTGCGGTAAAAGACATGAAATATTCTCCCAGTCCTCGCGCATCTGATAAGGCCTCATTAGATAATTTACAGGACGATTTTAGGCAATTGATTGCTTCAATAACACTGGGGAGGAGGTGAGCGATAGGTCTAACTTTTTATTTTACTCTCTTTGGTCTTACCGTGTCAATTGGCGCACTCCATCGTGTGTCACTCACTTGCACTGCTGACCGCAAACTGGCGCGAAGCACTGGCGTTTTGATTTGTGTTGCGTACAACAAAAAATAGCCTACTCGGACCATTTTCAGGAGAGGGGTGTTTCATTATACACACACACATGAGCAGTGAGATGCACACACACACGAGCCCTGATGCTGCTGTACAATCATGCTGCCGACTCTGAACACGCCGACACCGACTCCGACTCGACTTAACTCAAGTATACATATTTTTGTTGACTTATTTTGACATTTAGAAACATATTTCTATGAAATTTTATAGATGACATGCAGCATAGTGATATCACCCATTTCGAAATGTAATATAGATCAAGAGTTATACTGACATATATAATTATCATATACATACTTCCTGCATAATTTACTTTTTGTTTTAAATTTTCCTCAATGACCTTGTGCTGATTTGAAACTTAATACATGTTGTGCTCATACACTGCATGGGGAAATATATGAAACAGAGACACCACACAACGGATAGCAGATCTTTAATGAAACACATCCACTGCTTTGTAGTGCAAACACACGTGAGAGAGACTCATCTAACACACACTCAGCAGTGACAGTGGCCGCTCATTAGCTCTCATTAGCCCTGTTTAGCCTCCCGAATGGCAGAGAGAAAGTGGGAATGATGTCATGTCTGAATATCAGAGACTGGATTAATGGCCATTATAGTGATTACATTTCTCTGCCACTCCGGCCATCACAACTCTCCAGCGGGACAGCAGACCGCTATACTGTAGATGGAGGGATGGATGGATAGAAGGATGGATGGATGATTGAATGGATGGATGGATGGATGACTGAATGGATTGATAGACGCTTCTCACGCACAGCCGGCTGATGTCTGCCTGTTAGTGTGCAAGGCTTGATTCATGAGATGATTGATTGGTTAATTGAAAACACTTAATGCATTAATGTCTTTCAGTGTTATTTTATATGTATATTTTTAACAAAAAGATGTGTAATTAACTTCAGGAGGAGCATGCACCCCTCCTCCCTCTCCTCTCTCCTAACTCCTCCTATCCCAGCCTGGGGATCAATACTCCGGGATCGGGTCATATTCCACTCGGACACCAAACACGCACAAACTTTACTCTGATTATTTGTAACTGTGAACTCATGAACAATGTGTCTTAATTTAAATCTGTCTCATCTGTGCTTTTTAACAGTAATATTTCTGGCATCATTTAAAATATTAACAGATATTTGTCCTAATCATAGCTCTTGCAACTATAACGGTTGATTCATACCAAAAGTGCAGAGAAATAATCTAATATAATCTGATTTAAAACGAGGTGACAACATTGACCTCTTCACATGGGGGAAAGCAGATTCTGACTCAATGGAAACGCATTTCTGTTGTTTTGTCACTCCGGCCGTGTTCGTATTACCGTCCAGCTCTACTGTTGGCATTATAGCCAGTCACTGTATTGAAATCAGTGATATTGAGTGCTGAGATCGGACCTTTCTTCTGCGCTTCAGCACATTTTTAGACCTTTAGTTGGAAAACAAGAGCGGCTGAGACCTGCAATCCTAGCAACTTTTACCTGATTTAACCCCACAACATTTTTTGTTGTTGCTATGAATCAATGATTGAGTGATGCTAAATAATATTGTTTTATTTGAATTAAACCAGTTAATTTAGATGTTCCCATTTATTGATTCATAGAAAATCCAGCAGTCCGTTTCCACAGGTTTCCTCAGAAGACAGCGAGTGTGTGTGTGTGAGGCCCTTAGAGAACGTGTTCAAGGCCAGACTTCAGTCGTCAGGAGGAAGGAAACGGAGGTTGTGGTGTTGCTGAGGTCAGCAGAAAGCAAACAGGACTTGCTGTGTTTGTCACTAATAGAGGAACGGCAATGCTTATCCTTCCTTCCATGTCACTGACACACACTTGTCTACACGCTCCTGTGTTTCTGTTTCATAAGCCTTTGGTTTGATGATTGTGACATCTGTAGTGTTGAGTAAAGACAAGCACGCTTTCACCAACGCAATATGTAATGTTTCTTACAAGAAATGAGTGTACTTCAAGTTAAGTAAAGTTCAAGTATATTTCATGTTGTGAGTGTACTAATAATGGTATACTTGAATGTGTACTACGATACATACTTGAGAAATACTCAATATTTCAGTGTATACTTAATGTGCAAAAATAAATAAATAAATAGTAAACAGTAAACTAGTATACTTGTACTGAGAACGTCTCGAGTTGCGACTGTAACCCTTGTTCCCTGAGAAGGGAACGAGACACGGCGTCAACGACGATATACAGGGAGCACCTCTTAGCATAACGCATCTGTAGTATGAATTAATCTATTGCGTTGCATGATGACTGGAGCATACACTGGAGCTACAAAGGGACGCCGGCACACAACAACAGTGTTAGCTTCGAGATGAAGCAAGGGATGCAGTGTCTCGTTCCCTACTCAGGGAACAAGGGTTACAGTCGTAACTCGAGACGTTCCCTTTTGAGGGAACTCGCACTGCATCGATAACGACACTTTGTGGAACGAAATACCCACTATGCCACAACGAGCCCTCCCTGTCCCAATGTGAAGTCTCAGGCACAACTAGGGCGAGAGCACTCGAGTGCCGGGTGTAGAGAGGAGGTCCAGACTATAGAACCTCTTCTGAAATGCCTGCAGAACCATTAACCTCACCATATTCAAGGGCGCCATGGGCACATAGCCCAGTCTGGGGTGCAAGACGACCTGAATTCTCCCAGGAGCGAACTCCAGGCACTGCGGAGATATGGAGAGTGCCTGGAGATCCCGTCCCCTCTTAAGAGAGGTAATGGCAAGGAGAAAGACCACCTTAAGTGACAGGTTCTTGGCCTTAGTCGACTTCAGAGGTTCGATGGGGGCCTCGACCAGCGCTTCGAGAATCACTGCCAGGTCCCATGTGGGAACTCTGAATTCCTGGTGGAGGGAGCTCTGGAGCTAAGTATGGTCTTGACCACTTCTTCTGACAAGCCAGCGTCTGGGTACTGTGTGCCCTCAGGGGCCAGACCCACAGCTTCCACAGCTCTGGTCGAGGGTGGAATATTGAGCCCTCTGCCTGCCACAGCAGGTCCCTCCTTAAGGAGATATCCATGGCGGGCTCTCCAGGAGTGATATCATGTCTGAGAACCACACTCGGGCAGGCCAGAATGGGCCTAGCAGGAGTAAACTGACCCCAGTGTGATGAACTCTCTCTAGAACTGCATACAAATTGCATGCAAATGCAACCTCGGTCATGCCTGTACCATGGCATCCAACCCTAGAGGAACTGGATGCATGAGAGAAAACCAGAGTGGGCAGTGTGCCGTCTCTCGAGACGCAAACAGATGCACTTCCACTGGACCAAACCTCTCGCACATCAACTCCACTGTCTTGGGATGGAGTCTCCATTCCCCTAGGCCTCAGCCCCTGCCTCAACAGGACCTCTGCTCCCTGATTCTGGTGCCCTGGGACATAGATTGCTCTGAGAGACAAGACCCTCCCCTGGGAGGGTAATGTGCTACTGAGAAAGGAGAGGAACTGTGGAGGGAGGAGGGTGATGTGCTCCTGAGAAACGAGAGGAGATGTGGAGGGAGGAGGGTGATGTGCTCCTGAGAAACGAGAGGAGCTGGGGAGGGTAATACGCTCTTGAGAAATTAGAGGGACTGTGGAGAGAGAAGGGTAATGAGCTCCTGAGAAACGCGATAGCTAGTGGTTATACTGAAGGAGCTTATAATACGTGGACGTGGATCAGTCACTGATACGAGCTTGACTAAGGTGACCTGCCAGAGCTGACGCTACGCTTCATTTTTAGGAGTATTCTTTTAGTATACAAATTTAAACTTAGTTGTTTTGGAGTGGCTACCGAACAACGGCAATAAAACACAGGAAAACTATTGTGTCCTTAAAAAGCATCGATCAGCTGGTTCTTAATGGTTTAGTTGATGTAACAGGGATTTGAGGGGTGTTTTTTGTTCTCTCCAGACACCATGAGTGCTAGCAAACACTGACTAGGTGTCTATGACAGCAGATGCTCGCCTCTTACAAGCAGAAAAGATGGAGTTTAACATTAATATTTCAGTGTGAATCTGAATGTTTGATGTGTTTGTGTGTGAGAGAGAAGCAGATGTGCTTTCCTCTGTAATCCTCCTTGGTCTGGCACATGCTGGAGGAGATCAGATATAAACCCTCTCCAGTGATGAGAACGCCAGGACCGACTTCCACAGCTGAAATACCGCTTCGGTACACTCTTATAAACAATCAACAGCTCAATTCACATTTATTTGTATAGTGCTTTACACAATACACATCCTTTCAAAGCAGCTATACTGAAAATGCATGAGTCCACATTACAGTTTAGAGAGAGTGTGTGTGTGTGTGTGTGTGTGTGCGTGTCTGTGCATGTTTTTGTGTGTGTGTGTGTATATGTGTATGTGATGTTAAGCAGAAACTGATCAGTAGAAGATTCTGCGCTGCAAGTAATAATTCATGTGCTTTTAACGTCCAACAAGTACAGGAGTCGTTACATAATCATCTTGTCACCTCGTCACCACGTCACCTCCTCCCCTCGTCACCTCCTCCCCTCGTCACCACGTCACCATGTCCTCTTGTCACCTCCTCCCCTCGTCACCTCCTCCCCTCATCACCTCGTCACCTCCTCCTCTCGTCACCTCGTCACCACGTCCCCTCGTCACCTCATCACCTCGTCCTCTCGTCACCTCCTCCCCTCGTCACCTCCTCCCCTCGTCACCTCATCCTCTCGTCACCTCGTCACCACATCCCCTCGTCACCTCATCACCTCGTCCTCTCGTCACCTCCTCCCCTCGTCACCTCGTCACCACGTCCTCTCGTCACCTCCTCCTCTCGTCACCTCGTCACCTCATCCTCTCGTCACCTCGTCACCTCGTCCTCTCGTCACCTCCTCCTCTCGTCACCTCCTCACCTCGTCCTCTCGTCACCACGTCACCTCCTCCCCTCGTCACCTCGTCCTTTTGTCACCATGTCCTCTCGTCATCTCATACTCTCGTCACCTCCTCCCCTCGTTACATCATCCTCTCGTCACCACATCCCCTCGTCATCTCAACACCTTGTCCTCTCGTCACCTCGTTACCACATCCCCTCGTCACCTCGTCCTCTCGTCACATTGTCATCTCGTCCTCTCATCACCTCCTCAACTCCTCCCCTTGTCATCTCTTCACCTTGTCACCTCGTCCTCGCGTCACCACATCCCCTCGTCACCTCCTCCCCTCCTCATCTCGTCACCTTGTCCTCTCGTCACCTCGTCCTCTCGTCACCTCCTCCCCTCGTCACCTTGTCCTCTTGTCACCTCGTCACCTCCTCCCCTCCTCATCTCGTCACCTTGTCCTCTTGTCACCTTGTCCTCTCGTCACTTCGTCATCTTGTCACCTTGTCATCTCGTCACCTCGTTCTCTCATCACCTCCTCATCTCGTCACCTCGTCCTCTTGTCACCTTGTCACCTCCTCACCTCCTCCCCTCGTCATCTCGTCACCTTGTCATCTCGTTCTCTCGTCACCTCGTTCTCTTGTCACCTCGTTCTCTCATCACCTCCTCATCTCGTCACCTTGTCATCTCGTCCTCTCGTCACCTCCTCCCCTTGTCATCTCGTCACCTCGTCCTCTTGTCACCTCCTCCCCTCGTCATCTCATCACCTTGTCACCTCGTCACGTCCTCCCCTTGTCCTCTTGTCACCTCCTCACCCCCTCCCCTCGTCACCTCCTCATCTCGTCACCTTGTCATCTCGTCCTCTCGTCACCTCCCCTTGTCATCTCGTCACCTCGTCCTCTTGTCACCTCCTCCCCTCGTCACCTCCTCCCCTCTTCATCTCATCACCTTGTCACCTCGTCACGTCCTCCCCTTGTCATCTTGTCACCTTGTCACCTCGTCCTCTTGTCACCTCCTCCCCTCGTCACCTCCTCATCTCGTCACCTCGTCCTCTCGTCACCTCCTCACCTCCTCCCCTCGTCACCTTGTCATCTCATTCTCTCGTCAACTCGTCTTCTTGTCATCTCGTCCTCGTCACCTCGTCATCCTGTCATCGCGTCCTCTCGTCCTCGTCACCTCGACACCATTTACACCTGGCATTAAAATGCGATCTGTATCCAGATAAGTTATCATATGCCTCACCACATCTGGAGGTAGTCTGGCTCGCATTGTGTTCAGATCTTTACTAGGTGTAAACGCAATCTGGTTGTTGAACCACATATGTATATTTTACTCCTCCCAAAAATGCTAAAAAAATAAACGAGTGAGAGCGTGTTATAGGCTATATGTCATGTTATAGTCAGATATGACGGCGCTACTGCGACACGCATCACCGCAGATGAGCAGCTGAGCGTCTATTCATCAAGCCAACATGCAAACACCGCAAATAAAAGTGAAAGTAAGTCACAGATGCTTAACACACAATCATCTTCAAGTAAAAAAACGAAATGATCTTACCAGGGCTGTTGCCACTCTCTCTTATTGATGTCTCTGATTTTGAAATTAGCTGATGATCAATAAAATGCAGCTCATATCTGTTGCTTTTGGTGGCGTGCAATCCATTAAATCTGCATATAACGCGGGAGTTGAAGATCGGATTTATATCCGTTTTGCAAAAACACATTTATGTGGCCATGTGTAAATGGAATCGGTAAGATCAGAACACTTATTATCCGAATAACTTATCTGGATGCAGATCTCATTTTAATACCAAGTGTAAATGGGGTCCTCGTCACCTCGTCATCCCGTCCTCTCATCTCATCTAGAGACTACATTTAGCATATTTTATATTAGTTGTTTTCTCTTTGTTCATCTGGCAGTTATAACTCAGATACAACAGCTAAACAAAATATAATGTTAACAGTTGAAGAGTCAAGAGCCTAATTAAAGCAAACACCAATCACCACAATGGTGTCTTAAATTTGATTTTCTCCTTCAGTGATTCTGCTTGTTTACATCAGGTGACTTCAATAATGGTCAATCATCACTCAGTGAATCACTTAATTAGCTCATTAACTTTAACAAACTTGAACACAGGACAGATCATTTAACACTTGAGTTTTTGCTTTGTACCGTAACCTTTAAAAGAAAGGCTACATATACAGTATGTTCTGTACCTTGAGGTCCAATAATGAGGCGTATGGGGAGCATTGGTGTAGATTGTACCTTAGGGGACAGAAATTGACTCCTACTGTACTTCTTTTTCTGACCGTGTATAATGCCACGTGTTTGTGTGTGTGTATATAATGCTGCGTGTGTGTGTGTTTCTGTATGTGTGTGTGTATAATGCCGCGTGTTTCTCTCTGTTTTGTTGATTTATGAATGTGGACGTGTGGTTCATTGAGATGTACAGTCCAGAACACATGAATAATTTTGAATAATTGATAAAGCTCATAGACTGAAGGGGATGTTCTGAACCCTCATTACACTGAATTATGTAATCACATTAATATTGATTTAATAACCCTAATTGCACAGACTGTGTTCCCGTCAGTGTGTGTGTCCAGCTCTGTGCCCCGTGTCTTCACACACACGTTCACGGAAGTCATGAATTGAACTGATCTCATTCGGTTCTTCCTGAATTGGATCTGCAGGTTTGAACTGGTGAATTACTTCACACACTCGTCTGGATGCTCATTGGCTCATTCGGTGCGTTGCGTCACGAACACAGAACTTAAGTTTGATTAAGTCTGATTGAAATATGCAGCTGTCTTTATATTTTAGGAAAGGAATCATCATATTTGCTGGTTTGTGAAACCGATGAAACTCTGCATCATGTCCATTTGCTTTAAGAGGATCTGACGGTGTTTCTGAACTGACACTCGTCAAAATGCCTCTTCATTTCAATCCTTTCTTTTGTTTTCCCTGTGAAGATGTGTGTGTTCGCGATATAAGTCACATCAGAAGAGCGCTATTAATACCTCACACGAACACGAGAACACACTGCTATACTTCACCACATCTTCTCCAGCTCTGCCAGAATATAATGCTCATATAAGCTACTTTTATGATGCTTCATGGTGTTTATTTGTGTGCATTTTGAATTGAATCAGATATCGATCTCACACTACAAAGTAATGACGTTCGAACAAATCTTCTAATGGAGTCAGAAAAATAACCTTGTCTAGATTTAAGAATATTTCAATATTTATACTAGAAACCGAGACAAAATCCCTTCTTTCCTGCTCGATTATGGGATGTTGCAATGATTCTGGCAATCTGACCTCTCAACCAGGGCCGCAATGATGGTGCTTTCTAGACCAAATAGAAATGTGACATTCTCTTTTTTTTTTTTTTTTGGTTGTGTGTGTCTGTGTATTACTGCAGCTTTGAGTCTTTAACTGCAATTAGTCTTGGACTCTGAGTAGTTAACTAATGTTAACAAATGAACTTTACTGTAAAGTGTTACTATTATTATTTCTTCGTTCTCAATAACAAAATAAACAACAAACAGCAGTTCGTCTCTCAGCTTCAGTTCCTGCTAGAAAGCTCTCAGGGTCTCGTGTTGTTACTCGCGTCTGAACCTCGACCGACTGAACACGAGAAGATTTACACCTCGAAGGAGGCGGAGCCTCAGAGACACACCCACATATTACATCATCACCACTGACCAATGGGAGTTCAGAGTTATGATAGACATGTCATCGTGTGAAGATGAAGATGAAGGCCGAGCTGTGCTGCAATCTCAGCGCCATGTTCACTTGAATGATCACTGGCGACTCTAGATCAGTCACTAGATCAGTCATTGGTCCCTTTTTAAAAAGTTGGTTTATAACCCTGTTATGACTGTTATTCAGAAAGTGTGGACGGAAAGTGCGTGTGTTATAATGGCAGTGTTGAAGACGGCGTCTCTGAGCAGTTCTGAGCTTCTTTACAGAGGATTGGGAGCTAAATGATGAACCCTCCCGTCACACACACTCTTATTTTAGCAGCTGGTGTGTGTGTGTGTGTGTGTGTGTGTGTGTGTGTGTGTGTGTGTGTGTGTGTGTGTGTGTAATGCAGGAATTCCTCTAACCCATACTTTACTTTCAGTTAACAGCATCTCTGATCTCAGGCAGGATTACTATATGTTTATGTCTATCATTACTATGGTTGACAATTACATATTGAGGCAAAGAATTTTTTTTCAATTAATCAAAGTGCCCCTATAATTTTGTATTATTATCTTTCTTGTAGTGTACTAGTGCGTAATACAGCAGTTTGTGAATGTAAAAGCTCTGCAAAGTTTCACAAATCAAAGATAAATGGAGTTTTTATTACGTGATTCTGAACTAAAACGAGTCTCTAATTCAGGCACACATCCTGCTGAATCTGCATAGATTTGTAACTAATTAGCATAATGCCTGCTTGTGGTCCTGATTGGCTGAGCAGTGTCTCTCAGCCCCGCCCTCAAACACTGTAGTAGACTGGAAGAGTTTGTGCTGTTCATGTCGAGGAGACGCTGTTTTCTGAGATTGAGATGGTGAAACCCACGCCATCGTCACTGTTCGTATCACTGTGAGCTGAGATTCAGATATGATAATGAGCATTACTGACCAATCACAGCAGAGCAGCGCTCAGAGAGGCGGAGCTTAGAGAGACTGAATCTTCGACCGGAGCGTTTCAGACACTGAGAAGAAGAGCTGACACTGCAGTTTGAGGAGTGTGTGTGTGTGTGTGTGTGCGTGTGTGTGTGTGTGAACCTGTCGACAACACCAGGAGTCTAAAATAGCCTAATGGGCACTTTAAGATCACGGTAAGCGTTACGCCCACCCCTGCCTAATTTAAACGAGGAGATTCTGAACACGTAATAATTTAAAACCTACATTTTGTTTAATAGCACGATCGCTTCCGGGTTTGTCTCGCCCAGTTACATCCGATGCTGCGTCAGAAGCCGGTTTTGCGTTAGGTGGAGATAGTGTCAAATTACACTCGCTGTTTACGAAAACTTTCTGCGGTTAACGTGAATGATGTTAACAACACTGTGAGGCAGTTAGCTGTCACACATTAGAGTAAAAAGAAAAGTTATTTAAATGATATATTTCGAGCTATACCAACAACTTTGAGGGTGAGTATTCTCTCATATCGTGCGAAATCCGACTAGCAAATCTGTTTCTAAAATCGTTGTCAATGAATTTTATTAAAATGTTGCCGCTATATACTTCGCCTGTAGAACGCACTAGCGGAAGTGAAGAAGCTGGTTGAGGTTCTTTCTGACATACGTCAGCAGGGTTCGTGCGTATTATTTAGCATTTCTTCTGCCAGGTAATAACTTCACCAGCTCCTGCGTCACCTTAAAGACAGACCGCTGACGGCCTAGTGATGCTCCAACCAAAGAAAGGATCTCCTGTTGCTTCAGAACGTTAACGGAAGCACAGTTGAACGAGGCTGCAGATATTCGACTAACACATTTAGATCGTTAACTTCCCGTGGCATGATAACATCTTAAACTATAAAGCATACATGGATCTAATAAAGACTCTATCCGAGGCACAACTGGAAAAAGCTTTGTCCTTGGACGTGTGTGTGTGTGTGTGTGTGTGTGTGTGTGAGTCACATCTGTTATAACGTTATTCTGCCATCCATCAATGATTTAAAAGCTCTCTGGTTTCCAACACTTACTGCCAGAGCGCCGGCATCACGTCCGGTTACGGCCAGAACACACACACACACTCTCTCTCACTCTCTCACTGACACACACACTCACACACACACACACACACACACTCACACATACACTCACACACATGCACACACACACACACACACTCTCTCTCACTCACACACACACACACACACAGAATGATGATGTAACCCTGCCTCGCATCGACCCGCGCGCAGCATCTTCTGCTTTTATAGCCCTGATGTGATATGAAAGTTGCCTTTAAAACAATATTGCACATAACCAGAGCGTAATAAACATCATCCTAATGAGACAGTGCAGGAAAATCAATGGTTTCCCGTTACTCTAAGAGGCTGAGTGTTTCTGGAGAGAGCAAGGAAGACCCGGGGGAATGAGGTTTCGTGAGTTGTTCTGCAGAGAGACTAACAGCCCTGACACAAGCCTTTAATGTGGACCTGCTACAGCACTCCTCAACACACTCCTCAACAGGAGGAGTGCGTTGAGGAGTGCGTTGAGGAGTGAGTTGAGGAGTGTGTTGAGGAGTGTGTTGAGGAGTGTGTTGAGGAGTGAGTTGAGGAGTGAGTTGAGGAGTGTGTTGAGGAGTGTGTTGAGGAGTGAGTTGAGGAGTGTGTTGAGGAGTGAGTTGAGGAGTGAGTTGAGGAGTGAGTTGAGGAGTGCGTTGAGGAGTGAGTTGAGGAGTGTGTTGAGGAGTGTGTTGAGGAGTGTGTTGAGGAGTGTGTTGAGGAGTGAGTTGAGGAGTGTGTTGAGGAGTGTGTTGAGGAGTGCGTTGAGGAGTGAGTTGAGGAGTGAGTTGAGGAGTGAGTTGAGGAGTGCGTTGAGGAGTGAGTTGAGGAGTGTGTTGAGGAGTGAGTTGAGGAGTGCGTTGAGGAGTGAGTTGAGAAGTGAGTTGAGGAGTGCGTTGAGGAGTGTGTTGAGGAGTGAGTTGAGGAGTGAGTTGAGGAGTGAGTTGAGGAGTGAGTTGAGGAGTGAGTTGAGGAGTGAGTTGAGGAGTGAGTTGAGGAGTGAGTTGAGGAGTGCGTTGATTGAGGTGTGTGTGATTGACGTATTCTCCTGATATCTCTGTAAAGCTGCTCTGTGTTGTAAATAAAGGTGACTTGACTGAATGACAGCTTGGTGAAGGCAAGGAGAAATGAAGGGATTTGGTGGAGTTTTGCAGTGACTGTTCGGCTCTGATGTGATTAGTGTAGGGTAGAGGTTATGGTTGTGAGGTGGTTATAGTGTTCGTGCAGTCGAGAGACAGTAGTGTCTGTCTGGGGTGTTATGGTGTCCCCCAGGGGTCCGTTCTGGGCCCAGTGCTGTTCTCTACACGTGACATCATCAGAAAATGAAATATTTCATTCCAGTTCAATGCAGATATGCAGATGACTCGCAACTGTACATCCCACGTAAATCCGGCAACTCAGGCACCTCATTACTTTAATAAGAAAACTATTAAATCCCATGCACATAATCTGGGTGTTATTTTAGATTTGGGCAAACAAACGGCATCTGTTGTAAAGACCAGTTTTTATCAATTAAGAATAATTAGTTAACGTAGCACTACTCATCTGTCCTGCGTTAGTTCCCACATAGTTCCTTATTAATGATGGATCATAAAGTGTGATGGCGGTCAATGAAATCTATATCTGTGTGAACACACACTCATGCACTCTTTCAGATACAGCAATAGATTTTATTGCTTCATAACTCGGATCAAATGCCAATTAAACCACTATAAAGTGAGTTGAACGTTTGTAGTTTGAGGTTATAGTTTGACGTGAGTAGAGTTTGTAGAGTTGAGCTCCTTTAATATGTAAATTTCTTCATTTCATCAGTTTATTTATAAAGCCAGGACCGGTTTAGTTTTAACACATGTACATGCGCTTCAGTTACTGTGGTCACGTGTGTTTGAGGACTCGTGTGTGTGTGAACGTTTACCCTTTACAGTGTGAAGTCAGGATTATGAGGATCATTAAATCTCTCTCACAAACACAAATGCACAGACATCAGAACGAGACGTGTGTTTCTGAGTTTCCCTCACTCCTGCAGTCCCAGAGAGATCAGAGAGAACGAGTGTAAGAATAGTTCTTCTGTTCAGAGATCCGTGTGTCTAATTAGATGACATTAATCAAACTCTAGTTTCTCTGGGATGTCTTTATATAGACGTCGTTTTACATGGACACCGAGAATCAGTTTTACTTCATCTCTATGATGACATCAAACAATTACAACAACAGAATATTTTTATCTCGACTCTCTGTCAAGTTTATCTGGGAGAGTTTCTCTGAGGTGTCCTGGATCAAGAACACGCTTCTCAACAATTGATTAATGCTGCGAATGTACATATCATCAGCTAAAGTGAACACATACAGTACCTGTGGAGCGGGTCGTGCCCCAGTGCATGGCCAAGCTTTATTTACTGTGACCTTTAACCTGAACGGAAGTGAACGAATATTTGACTAAGGAAAGTGTGAGATCCATTCATCAGAGTCTCTTTCTGTGAAACAAATGTTTAAGGTTTCCCTCTGGAAAGTTCAGCTCTAAACACACACACACACACACTCTTGAGATAAAAAGGGTTGGTTTCATGTTTCACTGCAACTTGAGTTTTTCCACACAGTCATTTCCTGGTTCAAAGGTTTGTGCTTCAAACTGTTTAGTAATCATGATAAACATTCAGAAGTGTGTCAGTACTGTAGTGTTCCAGCTCGACCCAAGCCAGTTGTGGAACAAGACCTTTATTTAGGAAACGGCTGTGAACAGACTGCAGTTTAGAAATTAAAATCCACTTCATTTTCTCTTTTCTCAGTGTTCTGGATGGTATTTGCTTCTGTTGAAGCCGTCAGCCTTCCTTAATTCAACTTAGTGTTAAGATGAGGGTGTTAAACAGCGTAATTCAGAGAGACACTGTAACCTATGGTTCCAAAGCAGCTTCCCAGTGATAACAGGGAAATAACAGTGTTAATAATTCACCAATTATGAAACAAAGTCAATTTCAGCTATAAAGCGGCTCCACAGAAGGCAATAGTGTTGTTCATTATAAAGAATCTGCAAAGAAAGCTCCACCAATCAGAGACAAGAAACTCTCTTTAGCTCCGCCCACTCCCATGCTAAGAAATCTCCACCAATCAGAGAAAAGAAACTCTCTTTAGCTCCGCCCACTCCCATGCTAAGAAATCTCCACCAATCAGAGAAAAGAAACTCTCTTTAGCTCCGCCCACTCCCATGCTAAGAAATCTCCACCAATCAGAGAAAAGAAACACTATTTAGCTCCGCCCACTCCCATGTTAAGAAATCTCCACCAATCAGAGAAAAGAAACAGTCTTTAGCTCCGCCCACTCCCATGTTAAGAAATCTCCACCAATCAGAGAAAAGAAACACTCTTTAGCTCCGCCCACTCCCATGCTAAGAAATCTCCACCAATGAGAGGAATGAAACAATCTTTTGCTCCGCCCACTCCCATGAAGCTCTGCTAATCAAACAATTGTGTCAGTCTCCCTATAAACTATTAGCCTGGATGCCAGCCCGAACTCCGCCCACAACATTTATTGGTCGGGAAGTTCGGTCTGGACTCGATCCATTGAGGAGTAATTATGATCAGGCAAAAAATGATTGAGCCAATCAAATTGCCAGGGCGGGCTTTATATGATGATGGACAGGTGATCTGCAGGGACGTAATCATCACGTTATCAAAGAGCGCTTGTCAGAGATGACTGCAGCTGGAGAACTGAGATGTACAGAGTCTTTTATAAAATAAATCGACAGCGCATTAATTTTAATAGACAAACAGAGAACTGCAGTCAAGACATTTGTTGATCGGAAAGATATTTTTGCCGTCCTTCCAACATGATTCGGGAAACGTGAAACTTCTCAGCTGCTCCGATGGTCGTTAAGAAGATGGGACGTAATGAAAAGCCTGTGGTCGTTGTGGTTTCTCCTTTGGTCACACTCATGGAGGATCAAGTAAAAAAAGCAACACTCGTTATTTTACTTCTAAAATAAGTAAGTTCTGTAGTTGACAACTGCGCTATGCAAACTACTGTAGTTGACTTACTGCGTTGCTCTGATTGGTTGTAGGTCTATCCAATTGAGTGCAGTTCTGGTTCGGTTAAGAGACGCCTCATAATCAAAGCCCTACGGGGCAGTTTCCGACTCACATTCTGACTAGAATATGAGTATGACGAAGTCACTGTTCGTTCACACCGCCGCCAACTTGAGAAGCTCTGGCCGCTCTGTCAAGGACGCTTGTAAAAAAGTACGGCGAAGCTTGTTGACGCTTTGAACGCTCTGACGTTGCAGGGAGAATACAAGTGTCACAACATGAAATGTCATAAACAGAGAAAAACAAGCAATACATAAAGAAACCTTTTTTAATGACAGCATTTTTATAACCGTTTGGTCACATTTGGTCAGGAAAAAAATCGTTAGCTATTATTATTATTATTATTTGTGGTCAAATCGGTGTCATCATGAGCAAATTAATTGCATTCCCGCTTTAAAACGAGCGTTCGTAAATATTTCAAATAAAAGTTGTGCTCATGCGGTTCCTATAAGCAAACAACGTCCTGTCTTAAATGATACGAAACCAGCAGGAATCACAGCAACGGCGATGATTAGCTTCTCTTCCATTTTCTCGGAACTAATGTTTTGGTAGGAACGAAAGTTTACATTGTGTGTTTCTCCGGAGTCAGCCACCGTGAAGAACGTCTATTTCCCGATTGGTTGCTACTGTAGCGTTTTGCCGCTGAACCGCGTCACAGCTCATTACCATAAAGTTGCGCTTCTTTCAATTTTTTGATTGACGCTCAAAACGCCCAAAACAGCCAAAACGCGACGCTGATGGATTTGACGCTCCTTGCAGCCGAGAGAATCACAGCTTTCATTGAAAATGAATGACTTCCGGCCGCTTTGGAAGCTCAAGTCGGTGGCGGTGTGAACGCAGTCAGGCTAATAAACTCGCTATATATTTCTATACACACATATTTTGCAACAGATCATTCTCACTGCTCATCTTTAGTTCATTATCTCTGTAGTTCCTCCTCCTTCAGCCTTCGGTTGTCTTCGTGAGACTTGCTCAACATGAGCTCTCCAACGCCCTGCAGTGTCTTTCCCAAAGCTGAGAGTACAATATCCTCTATTAGTCAGAGGCTGATGTTTAATGCTTTAATGACCCTATTATATCATTTACAATAAACATATCAGTGTGATTAAGGCATGGTGAGTGTTGTTAATGACATTCCCAGCTTTGGCGTGAAACACACACACACACACACACACACACACACACCAGCTGAGCATGACTTGTGTTTAACCGATCTCTGCATCTGAGGCTTTGCTCTCGAACCAGTTACGTCCGGTTAGCCGTGATAAATGTGGCGGGGGCTTCATCAGAGTGGTCATGTGACCCAGAGTGGTCATGTGACCCTGCCACACAGCTCCATTCATAGCAGGCTAATAAATGGGGCGTAAACGGGTGCATTGATTAAAGCTCTCTCTCTCTCTCTCTCTCTCTCTCTCTCTCTCTATCAGTGTGTGATGATGTAATCCATCCATCTCTCTCTCTCTCTCTCTCTCTCTCTCTCTCTTTCTCTCAGTGCTCTCACTCTAGTACAGATGCGCTCTCTCTCTCTCTCTCTGTCAGTGTGTGTGATGATGTAATCCATCCATTTCTCTCTCTCTTCTCTCTCTCTCTCTCTCTCTGTCAGTGTGTGTGTGGTGATGTAATCCACCATCTCTCTGAATGGTTTCCGGTTGTGCGAGGAGCGCAGGGTTCTGCCTGACTGAGCTACGCCTGATCCGACAGGCTTCCACTCCCTCCGCCCTTTACTCAAGCACAAGAGATGCTAATGCTAAAGCGTCACAGGAGGGAGCGTAGCGCTGTTACGAAGAGCTCAGCCGAAAGAGAAATGCTCATGCTTTACAATTAATCCAAACTAGACCAGATCTGATTCAAAAAAGACATTCATTCACAAATCAAACATCTCTGCCACTCTGAATGAGTGAATGCATGTTGGATTTGAAACTGCTAGTAAATTTCACAAATAAATAATTATATAGTAAATAATCATGTAAAAAATAAATAAAGTCTATTTATTCTTTATTTCTACATCTGTGTGTTTATGATCAGTCCCGAAGAGTGTGACAGGTCTCTAACACTGTGCCAGTTCTGGGTCACGGGGAAAAGGCTGTAGATCTATATATCATGATTCATGACCATGATCACAGCTGATCACATGACTCGCATTCACACCAACAGTACGAGTGTGTGTGTGTGTGTGTGTGTGTGTGTGTGTGTGTGTGTGTGGTCCGAGGTCCAGCTCGGAGAACACTGTCACAGAGTTGTGAGTTCCTCAGCAGCGGATACCTGTCTCCTTCATTTATACAGCACTTTAACAATTTAGGAGTTTCACAGCAGTCTTACAGTTACAGAACAGGAGATTACCGTAGAAGAGAGTACAGTTACAGTTACAGAACAGATTACAGTAACAGAGACTACAGTAACAGAGATAACAGTTACAGTTACAGAACAGGAGATTACAGTTACAGAGATTACAGTAACAGAGACTACAGTAACAGAGATAACAGTTACAGAACAGGAGATTACCGTAGAAGAGAGTACAGTTACAGAACAGATTACAGTAACAGAGATTACAGTAACAGAGATTACAGTTACAGAATAGGAGATTACAGTAACAGAGATTACAGTAACAGAGATTACAGTAACAGAGATTACAGTAACAGAGATTACAGTTACAGAGATTACAGTTACAGAGATTACAGTAACAGAGATTACAGTAACAGAGATTACAGTTACAGAGATTACAGTAACAGAGATTACAGTAACAGAGATTACAGTCACAATTACAGAATAGGAGATTACCGTAACAGAGATTACAGTTACAGAACAGGAGATTACAGTAACAGAGATTACAGTAACAGAGATTACAGTTACAGTTACAGAACAGATTACAGTAACAGAGATTACAGTAACAGAGATTACAGTAACAGAGATTACAGTAACAGAGATTACAGTAACAGAGATTACAGTTACAGAGATTACAGTTACAGAGATTACAGTAACAGAGATTACAGTAACAGAGATTACAGTTACAGAGATTACAGTAACAGAGATTACAGTAACAGAGATTACAGTCACAATTACAGAATAGGAGATTACCGTAACAGAGATTACAGTTACAGAACAGGAGATTACAGTAACAGAGATTACAGTAACAGAGATTACAGTTACAGTTACAGAACAGATTACAGTAACAGAGATTACAGTAACAGAACAGGAGATTACAGTAACAGAGATTACAGTAACAGAGATTACAGTAACAGAGATTACAGTAACAGAGATTACAGTCACAATTACAGAATAGGAGATTACCGTAACAGAGATTACAGTTACAGAACAGGAGATTACAGTAACAGAGATTACAGTAACAGAGATTACAGTTACAATTACAGAACAGGAGATTACAGTAACAGACATTAAAGTTACAGAACAGATTACAGTAACAGAGATCAGTTTGGATGTTTTTCCACTAAGAAACGAACATTGTTATTATGTTTTGATTGATACTGTGAAGCTGTTTTGATGTAATCTATTTTGTGAAAAGCGCTATATGAATATACTTGACTTGACTTGACTTAACACCAAATCTAGAAAAAAGCCACTATCCAGCTTGAGTACGTTTTTGATTGATTCATTTCTGTTGTAAAAATAATTAGTAATTTTAAAAAAAACTGTGAAAAATCGTCACTTAAAGATTTTAAAATGTATATGATGTTTAATAGGCAGCCAATGCAGGGTTGACAGAAGCGGGCTAATATGGTCATACTTCCTGGTTCTGGTAAGAACTGGAGCGGCTGCGTTTTGGACGAGCTGGAGTTTGTTTATTAAGCGTGCAGGACAAACACCCAGTAGAGCATTACAGTCATCTAGCCTTGAGCCGCACCATTACACTCTGATCCTGATTCATCTCTGCCACAACCAATGCTGACAATTCTTTATGAAAGATGCTGCCTTTCTAGTATCTTTGACAGAAAAGGCAGATTTGAGATCGGCCTGTAATTGACATTCTGTGGGATCAAGTTGCGTTTTTTTAATAATGACGTTAAGAAGAGGATCTTTGATCGCTGGAAGCATCTCTTTCAGTAGTTTAGTCGGTATAGGGCCTAACATACATGTTGTCGATTTAGATGATTTAACGAGTTTAGACAATTCTTCCTCCTCTATAGACCCCTTTTCAGTTGGTAAACATGGTGACGTTTTTTTGTGGGCGGAGCTTAGGTGGAGGCAGAACGATCCCTCTGGCCGCTTCACTAACGCTAGTTAGCAAGAATTGTTAGCTTGTTTTTTAACAAAGACTGGAGATAATCTGATTTTATCTTAATGTGTAAGGTCACTCAGTGTCCAGGACCGCGATTGTTATTTCCAAAACCAGATTGGCCGACCTGTAGCCGCCTACACGCTCACTTATAACTATATGGTGCTGTAAAGACTTGTGTGTACGATCCGCAGTTCTGCCGGGCCAGTGCCGAGACGACGACACAAAGAGTGACATTACAGCGCGATTTTAATGAGTGTGAGCTAGCAGTGCCTCCAGCTAGCGCCGTGACGGAACTGTGACGTCGGCGCAAAACGGGTCTATAGCAATGAATGAATGGATGTTTTCCTCAGGGAGACTACAACACACTCCCTGATGCGATGCTGTAGTAGACGGTTGCATGGTTATAATTTTATCTTGTGAAGAAGTTCATAAAGTCATTACTGCTGTGCTGCTTGGAAACGTTGGGGATTGAAGCTTTATTTCTCATTGATTGAGCCACTGTACACATCAAATAAATACCTAGGGCTGTATTTGATCCTCTTAACCCTTTAAGACCGACTGGAGCTTCGGTTTGAGTTCTTCATGCGTTCTCTGTCCTTGCATTCTTAGTATTGGAAACCAATTTTGATGGTTGACAATGACACAGTACGAGATGCATATTGAGAAAGATCTTTGCTTGAACGTCATATATAGTGTAGCCTAAGCGTCACGTCTCCAGCTCGTCGTAGGACAGGTGTGTGTGTGTGTGTGTCCAGCGTCTCCTCCAGTCACAGTCGAGATGAGCTGCGTTCGGCCAGCGGTGTGTGTGCCTCCTCTGTGTGAAACACTAACAAAACAAGATTAAAAAACAAACCAGCAATGCATAGAGCACATTGACAAATTTGTCAGCCAAAATCTGCTGGAAAAGAAAGAGGAACAAAACAAAGAGTTGAAGAACAGTGACGAGTTTTCTGCATGTGTTTGCATCTCACAGGCCAGCGATTTATGGATGCAAAAATGTCTTGAATATACTGTAATTCCTTCATATGACACACATAAACATTCAATATCATCAGTGAATTCTCAGAAAGTGTTACACTGTGCCTTTGAGAGCCTTATGCATCCTTCATGAAAGTGCTGGGCTTTTCATTTATGAAATAAACATGAGCCACATGAGCTGTAGAAGTGAAGCGCGGATGCTTTTATTACTCCAACGATCCGCACGCGGGACATGAAAGCTTCAAACAGTGAAGACTGTGCCATGAGTGGTGGCTTTCAAGCTTTAAAATGCATGAGAAAGCACCATAAAACTATCATAACGATTTAATGATCTTTCAATGGCATTCAATGTTTTTTATTCTCAAGTTCGGCTGATCTGGTCCACAAAAACATTCAAAGAGTAATGCAGTGCTTGAGATACGCACAAAACACAGACAGGCACCGGATCGTTTGCCAAATGCTATTATCATGGAGAAAACTGATCCTAAGCCGGAGTTACGGCAGCTTTCCCTGTGAAAGCGATCGGCAGTCAGCGGTTAGACGGAGAAGACTCCACACGAGTCTCAGATCCGTGGAAAGAGGAAGACTGAGTTTAGACTAAATGTAACTCTGCCTACGGTTCTGACTCACATTTCTCAAGAGAATGTGTTATCTATAGTCACGAACCGCTTCACTGTGAAACAGGAATACACAGTAATTGCAGAACGAATCATCAGTTGATTCCAATCAAAATTGACCCTCCTAATTGTTGATACTTGGCAGAGAAGGACCTGTTGTTGTGGAAATGACATAATCCTGCATTATTAAGCAGAATGCTCAAAGTCTTGTGGAATAGTGTGCGATTGAGATATGAACACTTCCTCTGGTCACTTCCACAATGGAAAGTCCATTACAGTAATGCATCATTACTATCAATAGAGGTTCTGTTAGTTCCAGGTAATATACGTCTGTTGTGGCTCAGTGTTTACTCACAGTTTTGCAGTAGCGAATGAAACACATTTCCAGGAAACATTTTATTTTGAAGTGATGTAGTTACATGTATTTACTATAGTAATAACAGTAAATTATGCATAATCACATGCAACTAATTATAAGCCTAACCCTAACCCTGAAGCACATGCGGTTCCTTAATATTACTCAATACATATTTGTGTAATTAACATGTATTGTCTGTAAAGCTGCTTTGAAACGATGCATATTGTGAAAAGCGCTATACAAATAAATAATGAATAATTACACTGTAACAAGTCAAGTGTAACCCGCTTTCAGTCTGTTCCGCTCTATTTGCATAGAAAAAAGAGGCTTAACCATTCTGTGTTTCATGACTAAGAAATCAAGCCAAACAACATAAAGGTGAATGAATGAGTGAACGATTTCTTTAAAAGGTCAGTTTTGGTGAATCCTGTAAACAGCATCAGGACTCTCTCACCTGAGAAACTCTGTGTGAACTGTGAACTCATCTTTTTTCAAGCTGAAATGGTGAAATCCTGTTCTCTGGGCTTCATTTTTTCGTGCTGTCAGATCCCACACACACACACACACACACCCTGCGTGGGCGACGCTTGTTGTGGAAGGGAAGTATAGGCCTAAACCCTGTAATCTAGAGCTTCTGTCATCATGACTCACTCCTAGAGATCGACCCTGTTTGGAGCGCTCAGGAATAACGCTCAGGCATTTCCCAGATCCCCACTGACAGCTCCAAATGTAAGATTTGCATCCAGCACTCGTTCAAACCCACAACATAACGAGGCAGTTTCGCTGGCGGACCATCAGAACGTCCAACTCTGAGCCGAAGGACTCCAAGGAAACCCAGTTCCCTGAACGCTGGACGGGTCACGGGGATTACCAGCTTCCAGTTTCACCATGACACGGATGGCACTGGTAATCCCTCAACACCCCGTTGTTCCCTATTCTCTGGTTTATGGACTGTACTTTCTGTGTGGTCCTGTTACAGTCCTGCAGGGGGGTTTCCTGCAATGTTTAGCAACGTTGTTCACCGCCAAGACATGTTGAATCATATTTGACATGTTTTTGATTGTGTCGTCACGCCTCTTTTTGAAAAGCTGCCAGTGACAGTGAAACTGAATATCTGCTGTTTAAATCACTGTAAATGTCTTAAATGTGTCATTGCTTAAACGAGAACAAATATCTGCAAGTGGGAATTCAAAGGGAAAACAAGATTATTTTTCTGACCCCATTGGCAGGTGTATGTTTTTTTGTTGTTGTTGTTTTTTAAGCAAAACCTTGATTTTTTCAGAAGTCGTGTTGCTTCTCTAGTACATGTATCTTGGTTTAAGAAGGTTTAGTGCTGGAAAGTAAGGCAGAAACACTGAGCAAGAGGCTCATGAAGCGCTCTGTTATAGTCATTAGTAACTGCATGTTGAGACACGGCTCTGTTGAAGACACTATAGGCAAAATTTTTCTTTTCATGCAATAGTCAGTTTTGAGATTTTGGAATATTTGGCTTTTCAAAACATGTTGTTTCAGACTATTGGAAAGAAAACATCCACAATGAGTTTTTCCTCCAGCACTGAGCCCAAAACAGCAGCTTTACACACACCACTGTACAGTACACCGCGCGCAAGGTCCATCGTATAACACCTCATATAAACCACTTCAGTTCATTTCTAAAAACATGGTGAAAATGGTCTGATTCATGGAGTGCTAAAAAGAGAAATTCAAAGACCTCAACAAAGTCAAAGAAGAATTTTGAACCTGACTTGTTCTGGAAATGTATGCAAATTAGTCCATAATTAATTAGCAAATTCCTATTTGCATATTTAAACAACATTGTTATACAAAAAACATGGTCAGTTCAATCAACTGGGCAAGTCTGGTAATATCCATCAGTTCCAGTGTTGATTGGCCCGACAGCACACACACCTGTTCATCCTTCTCGAGGAGATTATCAGGGGATGATGGAGAAAGCTCTTGTGTCCAGACGCTGTCCGAGGCTTCAGGCATGAGATGTGTGTTTCCCTTCATCTCCTCCATCATTGGCTCTCAGAGGCTCTTCAACGTCAGGATAAACCGAAAACTCAAACTTGCTCGAATATTAACGTTCAGATTCCATGCACAGATCATTTTGAGATTGTTACAGATACAGATATCGTCATGTCTTAGCAAGTTTGTCCCAGTTTTGTCAAACCAACATATCGATTCCTCCAATCCTGTGTGTTTAAACTCTTGCTGCGTCCCAATACACATTCTTCCCAACTACATGCAAAAAACAGTAGGCCAACAGAGAGGAGCATTCCCAAATACACAGTACTCATAAAACCGAAGGCTTTTCCAGACGCGATTCTGAAGAGTGTGTACGGTGGACCCTTTGCTATCCCATGATGCCGCGGGAGAGGATTTGTGAGTGACAGGGAAGTAATGCAACGGACTCCATATAGGTCACATGACATGACGACATGGTGGATGTGGTATGTCTGAATTTCAGTCAAACTACAAAAATCCCACATTGGACCAACTCACATCTCAAGTCAAGACTGGTGGAAGGTGAGGACAAACCAGTCTGAACCCGTTCCACAGTCTCGCCCACGCTATTATCTGTGTGTTTTATGAGTGAACTTCCTCCAGTACAGCTTTCATCACCACAATTTTTATTGATACTGTGAAGCTGCTTTGATGCAATCTATATTGTGAAAAGCGCAATATAAATAAATATACTTGACCACACATTGAGACGGAGAGGAGAAACATCAAGGAGTGGAGGAACATCGAGATGGAGAGGAGGAACATCGAGATGGAGAGGAGGAACATCGAGATGGAGAGGAGGAACATCAAGGAGTGGAGGAACATCGAGGTGGAGAGGAGGAACATCGAGATGGAGAGGAGGAACATCGAGGCGGAGAGGAGAAACATCGAGATGGAGAGGAGGAACATCGAGATGGAGAGGAGGAACATCAAGGAGTGGAGGAACATCGAGGTGGAGAGGAGGAACATTGAGATGGAGAGGAGGAACATCGAGGTGGAGAGGAGGAACATCGAGATGGAGAGGAGGAACATCGAGGCGGAGAGGAGGAACATCGAGGCGGAGAGGAGGAACATCGAGATGGAGAGGAGGAACATCAAGGCGGAGAGGAGGAACATTAAGGAGTGGAGGAACATCGAGGTGGAGAGGAGGAACATCGAGGTGGAGAGGAGGAACATCGAGGTGGAGTGGAGGAACATCGAGGTGGAGAGGAGGAACATCGAGATGGAGAGGAGGAACATCGAGGCGGAGAGGAGGAAAATCGAGGCGGAGAGGAGAAACATCAAGGAGTGGAGGAACATCAAGGTGGAGAGGAGGAACATCAAGGAGTGGAGGAACATAGAGGCGGAGAGGAGGAACATCAAGGCGGAAAGGAGGAACATTGAGGCGGAGAGGAGGAACATCGAGGCGGAAAGGAGGAACATCGAGGCGGAGAGGAGGAACATTGAGGCGGAGAGGAGGAACATCAAGGAGTGGAGGAACATCGAGGCGGAAAGGAGGAACATCGAGATGGAGAGGAGGAACATCGAGCCGGAGAGGAGGAACATCGAGCCGGAGAGGAGGAACATCGAGATGGAGAGGAGGAACATTGAGACGGAGAGGAGAAACATCAAGGAGTGGAGGAACATCGAGGCGGAAAGGAGGAACATCGAGATGGAGAGGAGGAACATCGAGCCGGAGAGGAGGAACATCGAGCCGGAGAGGAGGAACATCGAGATGGAGAGGAGGAACATCGAGCCGGAGAGGAGGAACATTGAGGTGGAGAGGAGGAACATTGAGGTGGAGAGGAGGAACATCGAGATGGAGAGGAGGAACATCGAGCCGGAGAGGAGGAACATAGAGGCGGAGAGGAGGAACATCAAGGCGGAAAGGAGGAACATTGAGGCGGAGAGGAGGAACATCGAGGCGGAAAGGAGGAACATCGAGGCGGAGAGGAGGAACATTGAGGCGGAGAGGAGGAACATCAAGGAGTGGAGGAACATCGAGGCGGAAAGGAGGAACATCGAGATGGAGAGGAGGAACATCGAGCCGGAGAGGAGGAACATCGAGCCGGAGAGGAGGAACATCGAGATGGAGAGGAGGAACATTGAGACGGAGAGGAGAAACATCAAGGAGTGGAGGAACATCGAGGCGGAAAGGAGGAACATCGAGATGGAGAGGAGGAACATCGAGCCGGAGAGGAGGAACATCGAGATGGAGAGGAGGAACATCGAGCCGGAGAGGAGGAACATCGAGATGGAGAGGAGGAACATCGAGCCGGAGAGGAGGAACATCGAGGTGGAGAGGAGGAACATCGAGATGGAGAGGAGGAACATCGAGATGGAGAGGAGGAACATCGAGATGGAGAGGAGGAACATCGAGGTGGAGAGGAGGAACATTGAGATGGAGAGGAGGAACATCGAGATGGAGAGGAGGAACATTGAGATTGAGAGGAGGAACATCGAGGCGGAGAGGAGGAACATCGAGATGGAAAAGAGGAACATCGAGCCGGAGAGGAGGAACATCGAGGTGGAGAGGAGGAACATTGAGGTGGAGAGGAGGAACATCGAGATGGAGAAGAGGAACATCGAGCCGGAGAGGAGGAACATTGAGATTGAGAGGAGGAACATCGAGATGGAGAAGAGGAACATCGAGCCGGAGAGGAGGAACATCGAGGTGGAGAGGAGGAACATTGAGGTGGAGAGGAGGAACATCGAGGTGGAGAGGAGGAACATTGAGGTGGAGAGGAGGAACATTGAGGTGGAGAGGAGGAACATCGAGGTGGAGAGGAGGAACATCGAGGTGGAGAGGAGGAACATCGAGGTGGAGAGGAGGAACATCGAGATGGAGAGGAGGAACATCGAGGTGGAGAGGAGGAACATCGAGGTGGAGAGGAGGAACATTGAGGTGGAGAGGAGGAACATCGAGGTGGAGAGGAGTGGACAGTTACTCACACTTCATGCGTGTTTTAAACAGTTGTTTGGTTCGAACAACTTTATCAGAGGAAAAGCAGGTCAGTGGCGACGAGCTGTGACTGGGAGTGGCACAAGATTGCTCAATAAAGCTGGGTTAAAGTGTGTGTGTGTGTGTGTGTGTGTGTGTGTGTAAGACAAAGAGCCTGAGTCATCAGCCGCACCTTACATAACTTAATTGCTCTGATTGTTCTGCCTTGAATGTCTCCCATGGCCACGTCTGTCAGGCATGATAACATGATAATAGTGTGAAAGGGCTGAAACGCATTCTACTTTCCACTGGTGTCACAATAGCGTAGTGTCCCGCATGTTACACAATCATCAAGTAGATGCAAGTTGCTTAATCAGGTTACTCAATGAACTGTCTGCCATGCAGCGTTTCTTTAGTCTACATCAATCTGTATCCACAAGTTTCCGAGGGGCGCTCCTGTAAAAAATAAAGTGGGTGAAACTTCCGGTGACGCGGCGGGAGTAGCATTCCAATGGTATTTTGTGTGTTAGTTAGCGAAGAGGCTAGCTGTTTTTCGGAGAATTATTTTACTATTTAAAGACGCAAATCTTTATGAGAGATGTCGTTACGGAGCTCAGGGACAACATGTGCTGTTCGCGGTTGTATGTATAACCGGATTAAACTAATTCAGTGGCTTAAACGTGATTGTTTTGAACATAAGCTGAAAACGAAATCAGAGTGATCCTGCCAGAGCCCGTCTCTGATCCTGCCAACGACTGTAGTTTCCATCACCTCCCAAAAGACGACGAATCTTCCTGTGTACATTTGTTTAAATTCTTAATATTCTATAAACTCTCTCAGCATGTGATTGGCTGTTCGCTACTGATGTTACACCTAAACTCAGGATCAGAGCCTGTGTTGACAGAATACCAAATGTGCCAGTTAATGTATTCAAGCTGCACATTCATTTATAATTTTGAATAAACTCCAAAGCACAATGACTAAGTGTGTATTTTTTATTTTAATTGTTTGTCAGCTCGCACAACTGTCTGTCACCATGCCTTGATGAGTATTGATTATTAATAATGTTATTATAATACTCCCAATCAGCTACTGCGGAGGGTAAAGGTACTGTTATTTCACCCTTTTTAATTTGGTTGAGGTTGTGTTCCCACATCATTAGCTAGTTTGGATCGCTATAACTTGAATGACTGTCAACTGTTGAATGAACGAGTGTGAAGTATGTCAAGTCGCGCTTTGTTTACTTCCAACCGGAAGACGCGCCCACTTTTGACGCAAGGCATCATGGGGCGTAGGAAACTTGTGGATACATATAAAAATGTGTTTTCATTTCAAAATCCCCTCAGTCCACACTACCGCGTTCCAGATGTTTCTCATCCACACTGAAATGTCAGAAAACATTGTGCTCATCCATTTCATTGACACTCTTCTGATTGGCTGTGATTTATGTGGTTGTGAGTGCAGTGCTTTTGCAGTGAGACTCCGCCCACATGCATTTCTGATTGGCTGTGATGTTTGAAATTGGATTTTGTCACGTCTAGTGGTCGCTGGAATCTCATCGCATGGTCTCTGGTTATGGTTGTGAATTTCCCGCCAATGGAGCATGAGCAGCCGACCAATCAGAGACGGCCATGTGCTCGAGCTGAACCATTGAACAGTCCTAACACTGTAGTGGCAGAAACTCCGGCGCCGGTGTGTGTGTGTGTGTGTGTCCCAGTCGAACCCTCGGACGGCTCGCTTGCTCAAGCCATTTTGGTTCTCCAATAAACCTTTCGGTGAACAGTTCTTTAAAAATCCTTTTTTTGGCAATGGAAAGATTTTATGAATGTTAAAAGGTTCTTTGGCCATCAATGCTAATAAAGAACCTTTATTTTTTAGAGTAATTTGTTGTATTTGACGTGCATAATGTGGATTGTAGAGTGTAGGTGATTTATATTTTTGTATTCAGTAATAAAAACTGCATATTGTCCACAGAACGGCACAAGCGTTCCTCGATCAGAGATTTCACACAGCAACTGAAGCAATTACCCATGATCCTTCATCAGTGCGTGACAAACGAGTCTTTCGTTCTCCATTCTTGAACATGGATCTGTTTGCAGTCAGTGTCTCTTAACCAAACATCTGAGGAACTGTCTGTTAAGTACTCAAACACACGTGATGAACCCTGAGCGATCAGACATCTGCATGCGAAGCTTTCACACAGTTGAGCAGCTCAACGCCTGTACTTATACATCCTATCATTACCCGGCCACTTTATTAGGTACGCCTGTTCAACTGCTTGATAACACAAATATAAATAATCAGCTAGTCACAGCAACTCAGATATGATATATGACATTCATCTGATCGCTCTCAAACTCAGGTCTTCATTTACAGCCAAACACAGCAGGGGCTTCTGGGTAAATTCAGCAAACTGGCATGCGTGTCATATAATTCCAGTGAAGGATCTGTTTTAATGAATGGAGTGAAATCCAGAGGCTGTACCGTACAGTATGTGTGTGTGTGTGTGTGTGTGTGTGTGTGTGTGTGTGTGTGTGTGTGTGTGTGTGTGTGTGTGGTACGACTGAGGGACAGCGGTTATGAAAGAGAGAGAGACTGTAGAGCTGTTCATGTTATTATTATTATGTTCTTGATCTTAATGAAATTAACTTCACCCGTTCTATTTTGAAAATGCTATAAATGTTGTAGATCTTATTGTGAACTATTAATCCATTCATGTTTGATATTTTTAAGAATGAATGTCCTTGCTCAGTCAGGCAGCGCAGTATTAAAGTGCAGTATTATGCTGTTAAAGGCTCCTGGTTTTGTTTTGGAGTCTCGATGACAGGTTTGCATGCATCAGGGTCAAAAACACTTTCATTTTCTCATAATATACACATTGTTCAATGCTTCTGAGATGACTCATTGGATGAATCAATCTAACTCTCCTCTGTACATGTCTCTACTTTATTGTGGTGAACATGCGGGAACTGTATCAGTAACTGAGCTCAACGGGGGATGACTGATGTAACATTAAAGTTTATGAAACACATCTCCATCCTTTATCTCTACTTAGGAAGAGCGACAGACAATCTGCATTAAGAGACACAGTTTTATTTAACAATTTAAAACACAAAACTACGTATTTTGAACACCAGGTAGAAAAAAATATAGTTATCCATACTTACAGGTTGTGATACTGAGCAAGTTGGTCCAAATACACTGAGTTCTGATTGAGGGGGGATCAGAGTGTTTGTGGGCGGACACTACAATGTAGGCGGATACTATGCAAATGTATTTTCTAGTGACGTAAAACTGTCACTCAGAGTCGAAACACAAACGACTCGTAAAGGCGGTTCAGGGGCGATTCTTTATTTTGGGAGACAATACATTTCTTTATCCTGCACTTTCGACTTCACAACTGAGCGGAAAGTTTCCATTCACAAACAGCTTTTATTACTCAGTGCATGAAAGGGAATATTCGAAAAACCGTAAGAGAGGCACTTTAAACTCCGCCCCTGCAGCTCAGCTGCATGAGAGCCACGCCCACATCTCAACATCCAATCTATGTGTATCTTATACATATTTGATATCTAACCCTATAGTAGAAAAAATCCGCCCCTGAAAAATCGACCCCTGAAACTGAATACATCAAATCAATCAAAACTAACTTTATCTGGACAATAATTGTATTCTAGAGCTGCTGTAAAGCCAAACAATCTATTACTGTAATCTCCTGTAAAGCTGCTCTGAAACGGTCTATATTGTTAAAAGGTGACTTGACTTAAATAAACACATGAACATATCAGGATAAAATTCAGCTTCAGTTTATTTATAAAGCACATTTAAAAAACGGGCCCTGGCCGATCAAAGTGCTGTACACATAGAGGTAAATACTATTTAACTAATTTACAGCAGTTCAGAGCAGAATACTCATTCCAGACTAAAAGCGACAGAAAATAAATAGGTTTTAAGACAAGACTTGAACTCAGACAGAGGAAGTTGTTCTAATATAAAGTGGGAGCTCAGACCAGCCACTTCAAAAAATGATGATCTTTCACATCATGTTTTGTTTATGTGGTCCTTATTATCACTGTTTATGGATTAATTTGTTCCGTATATCGAGTGAAACGCTTCAGGAACCAGAACACACGTGGGTGGGGCTTGATTGTGTCTGTGGGGAGTTGGATGCTTGGATGGCTTGCTATTGGCTGATCTCATGTGAGTGACAGATTATAGCCCCGCCCTCGTCATCAGAGAAGAGATGCTGCAAGAGGAACTGATGAACAGAATATTCTGCATCTGGCGTCTTCAGTCCTCTCAGGCCCACGGAAATGACATGAAGCGCTTTGATCAACTGGTTCCTGTAATAAACCACAGAGTTAGGAGGCTGTTCGGTGTCTATATTCAGCCCATGAGTCCTGCTATCATCAGACAGCAAGGCAAGCCTATTATTAGCAGCCCGTCTGATTGTTTGAGCTTCACTGGAGATGGAGAATGCCTGAGGTTTGAGAGGAGAAACACAGCCATCTCCATAAGAGCTCATAAACACCTGCAATCATCTCTCTGTCTACCCCAGATCACTGCACACTGTGTTATTATAGGTTACTTTAGGAAATATAGATACAAAACATGCATATAAATGTAAATATGTACATTTGTTGGCAGTGGCCTTCATCTCTATATCACATACCTTCTCTTCATATCACACATTATAAATATGAAGCACTTACTTCTTTCACCTCACGTGATCTCTGTTCCATTAGCGGATATGATGTTGGTTTACACTGACATCTACC
>NC_142789.1:0-5000 GCF_988280905.1 Pimephales promelas | reverse complement strand
AGGGTTAGGGTTAGGGTTAGGGTTAGGGTTAGGGTTAGGGTTAGGGTTAGGGTTAGGGTTAGGGTTAGGGTTAGGGTTAGGGTTAGGGTTAGGGTTAGGGTTAGGGTTAGGGTTAGGGTTAGGGTTAGGGTTAGGGTTAGGGTTAGGGTTAGGGTTAGGGTTAGGGTTAGGGTTAGGGTTAGGGTTAGGGTTAGGGTTAGGGTTAGGGTTAGGGTTAGGGTTAGGGTTAGGGTTAGGGTTAGGGTTAGGGTTAGGGTTAGGGTTAGGGTTAGGGTTAGGGTTAGGGTTAGGGTTAGGGTTAGGGTTAGGGTTAGGGTTAGGGTTAGGGTTAGGGTTAGGGTTAGGGTTAGGGTTAGGGTTAGGGTTAGGGTTAGGGTTAGGGTTAGGGTTAGGGTTAGGGTGGGTTAGGGTTAGGGTGGGTTAGGGTTAGGGTTAGGGTTAGGGTTAGGGTTAGGGTTAGGGTTAGGGTTAGGGTTAGGGTTAGGGTTAGGGTTAGGGTTAGGGTTAGGGTTAGGGTTAGGGTTAGGGTTAGGGTTAGGGTTAGGGTTAGGGTTAGGGTTAGGGTTAGGGTTAGGGTTAGGGTTAGGGTTAGGGTTAGGGTTAGGGTTAGGGTTAGGGTTAGGGTTAGGGTTAGGGTTAGGGTTAGGGTTAGGGTTAGGGTTAGGGTTAGGGTTAGGGTTAGGGTTAGGGTTAGGGTTAGGGTTAGGGTTAGGGTTAGGGTTAGGGTTAGGGTTAGGGTTAGGGTTAGGGTTAGGGTTAGGGTTAGGGTTAGGGTTAGGGTTAGGGTTAGGGTTAGGGTTAGGGTTAGGGTTAGGGTTAGGGTTAGGGTTAGGGTTAGGGTTAGGGTTAGGGTTAGGGTTAGGGTTAGGGTTAGGGTTAGGGTTAGGGTTAGGGTTAGGGTTAGGGTTAGGGTTAGGGTTAGGGTTAGGGTTAGGGTTAGGGTTAGGGTTAGGGTTAGGGTTAGGGTTAGGGTTAGGGTTAGGGTTAGGGTTAGGGTTAGGGTTAGGGTTAGGGTTAGGGTTAGGGTTAGGGTTAGGGTTAGGGTTAGGGTTAGGGTTAGGGTTAGGGTTAGGGTTAGGGTTAGGGTTAGGGTTAGGGTTAGGGTTAGGGTTAGGGTTAGGGTTAGGGTTAGGGTTAGGGTTAGGGTTAGGGTTAGGGTTAGGGTTAGGGTTAGGGTTAGGGTTAGGGTTAGGGTTAGGGTTAGGGTTAGGGTTAGGGTTAGGGTTAGGGTTAGGGTTAGGGTTAGGGTTAGGGTTAGGGTTAGGGTTAGGGTTAGGGTTAGGGTTAGGGTTAGGGTTAGGGTTAGGGTTAGGGTTAGGGTTAGGGTTAGGGTTAGGGTTAGGGTTAGGGTTAGGGTTAGGGTTAGGGTTAGGGTTAGGGTTAGGGTTAGGGTTAGGGTTAGGGTTAGGGTTAGGGTTAGGGTTAGGGTTAGGGTTAGGGTTAGGGTTAGGGTTAGGGTTAGGGTTAGGGTTAGGGTTAGGGTTAGGGTTAGGGTTAGGGTTAGGGTTAGGGTTAGGGTTAGGGTTAGGGTTAGGGTTAGGGTTAGGGTTAGGGTTAGGGTTAGGGTTAGGGTTAGGGTTAGGGTTAGGGTTAGGGTTAGGGTTAGGGTTAGGGTTAGGGTTAGGGTTAGGGTTAGGGTTAGGGTTAGGGTTAGGGTTAGGGTTAGGGTTAGGGTTAGGGTTAGGGTTAGGGTTAGGGTTAGGGTTAGGGTTAGGGTTAGGGTTAGGGTTAGGGTTAGGGTTAGGGTTAGGGTTAGGGTTAGGGTTAGGGTTAGGGTTAGGGTTAGGGTTAGGGTTAGGGTTAGGGTTAGGGTTAGGGTTAGGGTTAGGGTTAGGGTTAGGGTTAGGGTTAGGGTTAGGGTTAGGGTTAGGGTTAGGGTTAGGGTTAGGGTTAGGGTTAGGGTTAGGGTTAGGGTTAGGGTTAGGGTTAGGGTTAGGGTTAGGGTTAGGGTTAGGGTTAGGGTTAGGGTTAGGGTTAGGGTTAGGGTTAGGGTTAGGGTTAGGGTTAGGGTTAGGGTTAGGGTTAGGGTTAGGGTTAGGGTTAGGGTTAGGGTTAGGGTTAGGGTTAGGGTTAGGGTTAGGGTTAGGGTTAGGGTTAGGGTTAGGGTTAGGGTTAGGGTTAGGGTTAGGGTTAGGGTTAGGGTTAGGGTTAGGGTTAGGGTTAGGGTTAGGGTTAGGGTTAGGGTTAGGGTTAGGGTTAGGGTTAGGGTTAGGGTTAGGGTTAGGGTTAGGGTTAGGGTTAGGGTTAGGGTTAGGGTTAGGGTTAGGGTTAGGGTTAGGGTTAGGGTTAGGGTTAGGGTTAGGGTTAGGGTTAGGGTTAGGGTTAGGGTTAGGGTTAGGGTTAGGGTTAGGGTTAGGGTTAGGGTTAGGGTTAGGGTTAGGGTTAGGGTTAGGGTTAGGGTTAGGGTTAGGGTTAGGGTTAGGGTTAGGGTTAGGGTTAGGGTTAGGGTTAGGGTTAGGGTTAGGGTTAGGGTTAGGGTTAGGGTTAGGGTTAGGGTTAGGGTTAGGGTTAGGGTTAGGGTTAGGGTTAGGGTTAGGGTTAGGGTTAGGGTTAGGGTTAGGGTTAGGGTTAGGGTTAGGGTTAGGGTTAGGGTTAGGGTTAGGGTTAGGGTTAGGGTTAGGGTTAGGGTTAGGGTTAGGGTTAGGGTTAGGGTTAGGGTTAGGGTTAGGGTTAGGGTTAGGGTTAGGGTTAGGGTTAGGGTTAGGGTTAGGGTTAGGGTTAGGGTTAGGGTTAGGGTTAGGGTTAGGGTTAGGGTTAGGGTTAGGGTTAGGGTTAGGGTTAGGGTTAGGGTTAGGGTTAGGGTTAGGGTTAGGGTTAGGGTTAGGGTTAGGGTTAGGGTTAGGGTTAGGGTTAGGGTTAGGGTTAGGGTTAGGGTTAGGGTTAGGGTTAGGGTTAGGGTTAGGGTTAGGGTTAGGGTTAGGGTTAGGGTTAGGGTTAGGGTTAGGGTTAGGGTTAGGGTTAGGGTTAGGGTTAGGGTTAGGGTTAGGGTTAGGGTTAGGGTTAGGGTTAGGGTTAGGGTTAGGGTTAGGGTTAGGGTTAGGGTTAGGGTTAGGGTTAGGGTTAGGGTTAGGGTTAGGGTTAGGGTTAGGGTTAGGGTTAGGGTTAGGGTTAGGGTTAGGGTTAGGGTTAGGGTTAGGGTTAGGGTTAGGGTTAGGGTTAGGGTTAGGGTTAGGGTTAGGGTTAGGGTTAGGGTTAGGGTTAGGGTTAGGGTTAGGGTTAGGGTTAGGGTTAGGGTTAGGGTTAGGGTTAGGGTTAGGGTTAGGGTTAGGGTTAGGGTTAGGGTTAGGGTTAGGGTTAGGGTTAGGGTTAGGGTTAGGGTTAGGGTTAGGGTTAGGGTTAGGGTTAGGGTTAGGGTTAGGGTTAGGGTTAGGGTTAGGGTTAGGGTTAGGGTTAGGGTTAGGGTTAGGGTTAGGGTTAGGGTTAGGGTTAGGGTTAGGGTTAGGGTTAGGGTTAGGGTTAGGGTTAGGGTTAGGGTTAGGGTTAGGGTTAGGGTTAGGGTTAGGGTTAGGGTTAGGGTTAGGGTTAGGGTTAGGGTTAGGGTTAGGGTTAGGGTTAGGGTTAGGGTTAGGGTTAGGGTTAGGGTTAGGGTTAGGGTTAGGGTTAGGGTTAGGGTTAGGGTTAGGGTTAGGGTTAGGGTTAGGGTTAGGGTTAGGGTTAGGGTTAGGGTTAGGGTTAGGGTTAGGGTTAGGGTTAGGGTTAGGGTTAGGGTTAGGGTTAGGGTTAGGGTTAGGGTTAGGGTTAGGGTTAGGGTTAGGGTTAGGGTTAGGGTTAGGGTTAGGGTTAGGGTTAGGGTTAGGGTTAGGGTTAGGGTTAGGGTTAGGGTTAGGGTTAGGGTTAGGGTTAGGGTTAGGGTTAGGGTTAGGGTTAGGGTTAGGGTTAGGGTTAGGGTTAGGGTTAGGGTTAGGGTTAGGGTTAGGGTTAGGGTTAGGGTTAGGGTTAGGGTTAGGGTTAGGGTTAGGGTTAGGGTTAGGGTTAGGGTTAGGGTTAGGGTTAGGGTTAGGGTTAGGGTTAGGGTTAGGGTTAGGGTTAGGGTTAGGGTTAGGGTTAGGGTTAGGGTTAGGGTTAGGGTTAGGGTTAGGGTTAGGGTTAGGGTTAGGGTTAGGGTTAGGGTTAGGGTTAGGGTTAGGGTTAGGGTTAGGGTTAGGGTTAGGGTTAGGGTTAGGGTTAGGGTTAGGGTTAGGGTTAGGGTTAGGGTTAGGGTTAGGGTTAGGGTTAGGGTTAGGGTTAGGGTTAGGGTTAGGGTTAGGGTTAGGGTTAGGGTTAGGGTTAGGGTTAGGGTTAGGGTTAGGGTTAGGGTTAGGGTTAGGGTTAGGGTTAGGGTTAGGGTTAGGGTTAGGGTTAGGGTTAGGGTTAGGGTTAGGGTTAGGGTTAGGGTTAGGGTTAGGGTTAGGGTTAGGGTTAGGGTTAGGGTTAGGGTTAGGGTTAGGGTTAGGGTTAGGGTTAGGGTTAGGGTTAGGGTTAGGGTTAGGGTTAGGGTTAGGGTTAGGGTTAGGGTTAGGGTTAGGGTTAGGGTTAGGGTTAGGGTTAGGGTTAGGGTTAGGGTTAGGGTTAGGGTTAGGGTTAGGGTTAGGGTTAGGGTTAGGGTTAGGGTTAGGGTTAGGGTTAGGGTTAGGGTTAGGGTTAGGGTTAGGGTTAGGGTTAGGGTTAGGGTTAGGGTTAGGGTTAGGGTTAGGGTTAGGGTTAGGGTTAGGGTTAGGGTTAGGGTTAGGGTTAGGGTTAGGGTTAGGGTTAGGGTTAGGGTTAGGGTTAGGGTTAGGGTTAGGGTTAGGGTTAGGGTTAGGGTTAGGGTTAGGGTTAGGGTTAGGGTTAGGGTTAGGGTTAGGGTTAGGGTTAGGGTTAGGGTTAGGGTTAGGGTTAGGGTTAGGGTTAGGGTTAGGGTTAGGGTTAGGGTTAGGGTTAGGGTTAGGGTTAGGGTTAGGGTTAGGGTTAGGGTTAGGGTTAGGGTTAGGGTGGGTTAGGGTTAGGGTTAGGGTTAGGGTTAGGGTTAGGGTTAGAGTTAG
>NC_142788.1:32034357-32081857 GCF_988280905.1 Pimephales promelas | reverse complement strand
CTCCTCCCCCAAAGCTCAGAATGACACAAGTCTGGTGTCATCTTAAAGCACTCATTCAGACCTCACGGTTGACCCATCCCATGGTTCGATACGACCTTCCCTTTAGGAGATATGACCACTTCCGTTTTACACTTTGGGTGGCTATATGTCATGAACTATACGTCACACAGACATGGGGCGGGGCTCATTTGAAAGGTGGGAACAAACCCTTTCGAATGATACCAATTGTATGTCGCTGGCACCTATCTGGGCGGAGCTATAAGGTCTCCTGGCCTTGTGTGGTGTCATCCCACCTACAAAAAACACAAGTCCCACCTCCAAAAAAAAAAAAACACAAGTCCCACCCCCCAAAAAACACAAGTCCCACCCACAAAAAACACAAGTCCCACCTCCAAAAAACACAAGTCCCACCTCCAAAAAACACAAGTCCCAACCCCAAAAAACACAAGTCCCACCTCCAAAAAAAAAAAAAAACACAAGTCCAACCTACAAAAAAAAAAAAAAAACACAAGTCCCACCCAAAAAAAACACAAGTCCCACCCAAAAAAAACACAAGTCCCACCTCCAAAAAAAACACAAGTCCCAACCCCAAAAACACAAGTCCCACCCACTGAAACAGTGAAAGTCAACCCTATTTGCAGTACCATATCTTGTCCCCTGGTGGCGCTAGAGATCCCAAACCACTTGCAATCGACTCCCCGCCCACTAATTAGTATGTGGGCGGAGTTTCAGCCACGTGGGCCCCCGGGAACCAGGAGAAATGAGGGGGGGCTCATGAGCCCGGGGGCTCATCTTCGCATTTTACCCTACCATATCTCGGCCCCTGGTGGCGCTAGAGATTCCAAACCACTTCCAATCGACTCCCCGCCCACAAATTAGTATATGGGCGGAGTTTCAGCTCTCTAGGACCAATAATAAGGGGGGTGACAATACCAAAACTAGACACCTGGTGGCGCTAGAGATCCCAAACCACTTGCAATCGACTCCCCGCCCACTAATTAGTATATGGGCGGAGTTTCAGCAACGTGGGCCCCCGGGAACCAGGAGAAATGGGGGGGGGGCTCATGAGCCCGGGGGCTCATCTTCGCATTTTACCCTATTACCCTAACCCTAACCTACTCTAACCCTAACCCTAACCCTAACCCTAACCCTAACCCTAACCCTAACCCTAACCCTAACCCTAACCCTAACCCTAACCCTAACCCTAACCCTAACTCTTACCCCTCTTACCCCTCTTACCCCTCTTACCCCTCTTACCCCTCTTACCCCTCTTACCCCTCTTACCCCTCTTACCCCTCTTACCCCTCTTACCCCTCTTACCCCTCTTACCCCTCTTACCCCTCTTACCCCTCTTACCCCTCTTACCCCTCTTACCCCTCTTACCCCTCTTACCCCTCTTACCCCTCTTACCCCTCTTACCCCTCTTACCCCTCTTACCCCTCTTACCCCTCTTACCCCTCTTACCCCTCTTACCCCTCTTACCCCTCTTACCCCTCTTACCCCTCTTACCCCTCTTACCCCTCTTACCCCTCTTACCCCTCTTACCCCTCTTACCCCTCTTACCCCTCTTACCCCTCTTACCCCTCTTACCCCTCTTACCCCTCTTACCCCTCTTACCCCTCTTACCCCTCTTACCCCTCTTACCCCTCTTACCCCTGCAAAAAAAATTTAAAAAAAATAAAAAATTTTAAAATAAATTTATTTTATTATTTTTCTGAATACAAATTATTAAACTCTTTACAATAAAACAAAAATGCATTAAAATCAATCAACGGTTTAAATAAAAGTAAAAAACAAAATAAAAAATACCAACAAAACAAAAAATAAAATCCATTAAAAGTCAATCAACAGCAAAAATGAGACATTGAAATAAAAAAATAAAAATTAAAAAAATCACAATAAAAGTCAATCAGCATAAATACAATTAAGACAAAAATATAAAAAAAACACAAGTTTAAAAAAAAAAAAAAAAAAAAAAAAAACACATTAAGTCAACCAACAGCATAAATTAAAAAAAAATTACAATAAAACAGAAACACATGGTCAATCAACAGCATAAACACAACACATTCACATCTAATTCACATCTATACATAAGGGTAAAAAATAAAATGAGCATTAAATAAAATGAGCATCAAGTTACAAGTAAACTTACAATGGAAATAGAAATATACAAAGGAAATAGAGCTATACAACAGTACTAGAAGAAATCCAAAAAAATTGAAAACCGTAATAAAAAGAGGCAGCAGATGATTGGCAGCTTAATGATGTGGAGCTGGAGAGAGCTGTGACCAAGGCAGGTGCTGACAGAGGGAATCATCACAGTGGAGATAATGGACGGAATAGTGAGGCAGAACATGGCAGGAAGCCCCAACAAGGTCACACGGATGTAGGGCAATAGCACAGTTGATAAAAAAGATGTTTATTTCGAAAAGTAACTCTTCAAAAAGTAACTCTTCAAAAAGTAACTCTTCAAAAAGTAACTCTTCAAAAAGTAACTCTTCAAAAAGTAACTCTTCAAAAAGTAACTCTTCAAAAAGTAACTCTTCAAAAAGTAACTCTTCAAAAAGTAACTCTTCAAAAAGTAACTCTTCAAAAAGTAACTCTTCAAAAAGTAACTCTTCAAAAAGTAACTCTTCAAAAAGTAACTCTTCAAAAAGTAACTCTTCAAAAAGTAACTCTTCAAAAAGTAACTCTTCAAAAAGTAACTCTTCAAAAAGTAACTCTTCAAAAAGTAACTCTTCAAAAAGTAACTCTTCAAAAAGTAACTCTTCAAAAAGTAACTCTTCAAAAAGTAACTCTTCAAAAAGTAACTCTTCAAAAAGTAACTCTTCAAAAAGTAACTCTTCAAAAAGTAACTCTTCAAAAAGTAACTCTTCAAAAAGTAACTCTTCAAAAAGTAACTCTTCAAAAAGTAACTCTTCAAAAAGTAACTCTTCAAAAAGTAACTCTTCAAAAAGTAACTCTTCAAAAAGTAACTCTTCAAAAAGTAACTCTTCAAAAAGTAACTCTTCAAAAAGTAACTCTTCAAAAAGTAACTCTTCAAAAAGTAACTCTTCAAAAAGTAACTCTTCAAAAAGTAACTCTTCAAAAAGTAACTCTTCAAAAAGTAACTCTTCAAAAAGTAACTCTTCAAAAAGTAACTCTTCAAAAAGTAACTTTTCAAAAAGTAACTTTTCAAAAAGTAACTTTTCAAAAAGTAACTTTCCAAAAAGTAACTTTCCAAAAAGTAACTTTCCAAAAAGTAACTTTCCAAAAAGTAACTTTCCAAAAAGTAACTTTCCAAAAAGTAACTTTCCAAAAAGTAACTTTCCAAAAAGTAACTTTTCAAAAAGTAACTTTTCAAAAAGTAACTTTCCCACCAAAATAAAAAAATAAATAAAGTCAAATCAAAAGCATAAATATAAAATAAAAAATAAACACATTAATTCAATCAACAGAATAAAAATAAAAAAGGAGCATTTAGTTACAACTAAACTTACAAAGGAAATAGAAATACAAAGGAAACAGAAATATACAACAGTACTAGAAGAAATCAAAAGAAATTGAAAACAGTATTAAATAAGAGACAGAGGATGATTGACATTTTGATGTGGAGCTTGAGAGAGCTGTGACCAAGGGATGTGCTGACAGAGGGAACCACCACAGAGGAGATAATGGAGGGAATATGGAGGCAGAACATGGCAGGAAGCCCCAACAAGGTCACCAGGATGTAGGGCCGTAGCACAGTCAATAAAAGGATAGGTGGACCTTTGGTAAATGGACCAAGCAGAACCCAGGGGACAACAAAATGAGATGGAGCCATTAGAGATGAGGATTTAGGCAGAGCTGAAGACCCAAGGCAAGACCACTGCACTGCAGGGCAGAGGCAGAACCACAGAGGTTGAAGGAATAAGGCAAGACCCCCGATACAGCTTGAGGGATAACTGCCCATGGTGGAACTGATAGGTCGACAGAGTGAAAGTTAAGTCCGGGGCTTGGCACAAAGACAGAGGATCAACACCTAGGCGGAGCTGGTAATCTGGAATACAAAGGTTGACCCAAGGTGCAATGAAGGATGAGCCAAAAGGCTGCAAGGAGCCAGCGGACACAGGCCCCATTAAATAGATGACATGGGTAGAGGAGGCGGGAGGAGCATCAATGAGAGGCTTCATGCTGAGTGAGAAGGACATCAGACTGGACTGTTTAAACAGCTGGAGGGACCAGCCAACACAGGATAATGGGTTATTAAAAAAAAGAAAAAGATTATAACCTGACAAGTACTTTACAGTAATTTTGAAAATGTTTAAAAACTAAAATGAAAAACAAAACAAAGTGCAACAAAATACAAGACAAGTTTACAACTTTCATACAAAGCTTTACAATATAAGAAGGGGCAAACAATGGCATAAAAGGTAACAGAATGTAAGAAACAAGTTAAAAGGTATTTATTAACAATAAAAACAATGCTTTAAAATAAAGATCTAAATATGAAATAAATGCAAAGACAGACAAAAGGGTCATTAAATAGAAAGTCAAATGGAACAAGAGGAGAAACCATAGTTTGGTTGTCCCTTTAATTAAGATAAATACAAAATTAGTACAATGTAAATAAAACACTTAAGAAAAAAAGTGTCTGCACAGGAGGCATCCCTATATATTGTAGCTTAAGTGACTTTGATTTGCACCTGCAGTTGATAGACTCATGAGGTGCAGGGTGAAAAATCAACCTTGGACAAGACCCACCCACTGAAGTACAACAGCTGAACACTTGAAAAGAAAGATCTCCAGTTTTCCAGAAGTTCATGAAAATAAATCAAGTACCCAGAAAACTCAACCATCCCATCGGGAGAACAAAATTCAAAACAGGCTGAATGAAATAGCAGCATCAGGCACAAATAAAAATCAGCACAAGAACATAGAGATGAATCAAAGCAGAAAAATGGTGTAGTAAGACAGCCACTAATGCCAACATGCAGAAGGCAGTCAGAATATAAACAGGCACATACATTTACAAAACACACAAACAGTAAAGGCAAACCTTTTATAAAGTACATTTAAATACAAAATACAACTGTTCCAGATAAATAGGAATGGGCATAAAAATGGTCAATGGGACTGGGCCATAAAACAGCACAATGGCTTACAAGGCAAGGAGCATAAATTAAAGATATATGGAAAACATTCAATCATAAAAAGCCAATAAAACTAAAATAGGCTTAGGGAAAATGCAAAGACAAGAGCAGTGATGGTTCAAATGCAAAGGCAAGAGATCAAAATACAAAAGATGGGAAAAATGCACAAATGCAAAAAGTGCCATTGAGACCATGATAAGGACATAAGTCCAGAGACAAAATTTAAGGAGCATTAAGGCATAAAGGGTATTACAAATTTAATCTAACACCACAAGGAAAAAATATGTAAAAATCACTACAACAGGGCAAAAAAAAGGGACTTAACTGGCAAAGGCATAAAAGGCAAACGGCAGAAATACAAACACTAAAGGGCAATAGGAATGCAAAAGGAAGAATAATCTGAGACGTGCAGCTTTTATGCTTAACAACTTTATTTTGTTCCGTCTTAGAATAGCTTAGACAAGACCATAAAGGGCACAGAACAAAGTTTAAATAGAAGTTAGTGAATAAAATACTGTACAAAAGGAAAAAAAAAGACTGACTGATTGAAATATAGAGGGCATAAAAAATCCTAAAATAAAAAACCTAAAATGTGCTGAAATACAAAAAACAAGGTTAAACAATACAAAGTAGCAAAAATAAGTCAAGTGGACAAAGCTGATTTAGGATGGGATGTAGAGCCAAAACAGTCAATAAAATGATAGGGGGACCTTTGGTGAATGTGCCAGTTACAACTCGGTAGACAACCAACTCAGATGGAGCCATTAGAGATGGGGACCTGGGCAGAGACAAGACCACTGCACTGCAGGGCAATAACTGCCCATGGAGGACCTGATAGAGCATCAACCTAACTTTCACTCTGTCGACCTGTCTTGGGCCTCAGATTACCAGCTCCGCCATAAGTCTGGGGCTTGGCACAAAGGTGGACTCAAGGTGTAAAGGGTAAAATGAAGGATGAACCAAAGGGCTGAAAGTAGCCAACAAACACAGGCCACATTAACTAGATGACACAGGTAGAGGAGGGGGGGAGGAGCAGCATCAATGAGAGGCTGAGTGTGAAGGACATCAGACTGGATTGTCTATCCTGTGTTGGCCGGTCCCTCCAGCTGTTTAATGGGAACACAAAATAAACCAAAACAGATTATAAACCTCACAAAAACTTAAAGTAATTTTGAAAATGCAAAAAAAGGTTACGATTCACAAATGGGGTGTTCCAAATTACACAATATGGGCACAAGTAAAGTCATAAAAGAGTAGAAACATGGTTTATGGTCCATATTTGTTTCCATGTTCTGTTTAAAGCCTTTTGTTAACCTAAGTAAAAAAAAAACAAAGAAATTAAAATGAAAACAAAATCAAGTGCAACAAAATACAAAAAAGTAAGTTTACAACTTCAGTACAAAGCTTTACAATATAAGAAAGGAAAACAATAGCATATAAGAAAGGCAAACAAGAACATAAAAAGCAGACAGAAAATGTTAGAAACCAGTGAAAGAAATATATTTTAAAAAATGCATTTATGGTATACTTAGGTTTTTATTTTTATTATTTTTTTATGTTATTTGAGACAAAAGGGTCATAAAATAGAAAGGGATAATAAAAGGACAAAATTGATCTTAAATGGAACAAGAGGCGAAACCATAAATACAAAAATTACATTTAGTACAATATAAATAAAAACAAAAAAACTGAAAAAAGCAGTTTTTACACCCCTATATATTGTAGCTCAAGTAACTTTGATTTGCACCTGCAGTTGATTGATGAGGTGAAGGGTTGAAATCAACCCTGGACAAGTCAGTCTAACACAAGTCAAGATCCACAAGTCCTTTGACGAGTCCCTTGTCTTTACAAGTCCCACCCACCCAATTCCAACAATTGAACACTTAAAAAGAAACTTCATTTTCATTAACTTCTGTTAATGTGGAGAACCAAGTACCCCATGAACCCGATAGCCATACCATCAGGGGAAGAACAAAATTCAAACAGGCTGAATGAAATCACAGCATGAAATACAAGTGACCACAACAACAGAGATGAACCAAAGCAGAAAATGGGCATGATGAGACTAATGCGAACATACAAAAGACAGTAAGAGAATAACAAGTGCATAATTATGCAAAAAGTACAGACAAACCATTTGACGCAGTTCCTTTCAATACAAAATAGAACAGGGTAAAGCCTTTTTATACCCTGTCCCATTGACTAAGACCAGGAGCATTAATAAAAGATGGAAGACATTAAATCAAACAAAAAAAATAGGCTTAGGAAAAAAAAGGGAAAGACAAGAAAAAGGAATGAAATTAATACAAAAGATGGGAAAATGCACCGATACAAAAAGTGCCATTGTGACAATAAAAAAAATCTTAAATACATGAGGTTAAGGCATAAATACAACAGCAGCAGTTTCAGGACTGTGTTTTATAAAGCTGTACAAGTAATTTGCTTTATACAAGTATAAATAATAAAAGGCATTAATGTAGTGAAGATTTGCAGTGACTGTACATACAAGAATGCCATGTTCCTTCTCAGAAAGCCCACAGTCTCTCTCTGAACAGTAACATTTAAGAAGTTGGAGATATTTAATTTCAGACCATAAAAATGCAAGACCTAAAACTACAATGCATTAAAATGACAGTACAGTTAATGCATATCTTTTTTTTTTGTTTGTTTCAAAACATTTATGTATAGAAGAAAATGATTGCCTGTTGTATTCCCTTACATTTGTCAATGAAATACATTCAATCAACAGCATAAATACAAAACATTAACATTTCTACAAAAGGGAAAAAAGTAGCATGAAGCAAGGGGCACAAAAATAGGGACTTTTTACAAAAGTGTAAAAATACAAAATTTTAAAGACAATATCAAAAAAAACACATAAGAAATAATGAACAAATGCCATCATTTGACAATCAAACTTAAATGAGGGATTCGAAGAGGATAGTAGGACAAATCAATATAAATGATGAAAAGGAATTCAAAGGCTAAAATTAAGTGGCATAAAGACACTTTTAAACTATTTTAAGAAGCACTATACAACTAAAATTGACTAAAACATAGGACAAGGGCATATTTACAAGTAGTTTAAAGGGAAAGGTAACAGAGGTATGGAAGTATTAAAAGATTAAATAAATGCAAAGAATAGCAAACCAAAAGCACAATATCATCAGTGCAAATAGACCAGAAAAAAAATGGTCATAACACAAAATGAGTATTAAGAAGGGGGAAAGGGGCTTAAAAATGGTACAAGTGTCTAAGCCATAAATACAAAAGCAAATGTTGTCAAATCAATTTCATGACATTAATAAATTCTCTTTTTTTTAAAGTGCTCCAAGCCATAAATACAAAAGCAAATGTTGTCAAATCAATTTCATGGCATTAATAAATTCTCTTTTTTAAAAAGTGCTCCTGTGCTACAGAGACAATAGAAGGCATTATTCACAGAAGTCAAGACCCACACAAGTGAAACAAGTCAAGACCCACAAGTCAAAACACAAGTAAAGATCAACACAAGTCAAACAAGTCAAGATCCACTCAAGTCAAACACAACTCAAGACCCACACAAGTCAAGATCACACAAGTCAAACACAAGTCAAGACCCACAAGTCAAGATCCACACAAGTCAAACACAAGTCAGGATCCACACAAGTCAAACACAAGTCAAGACCCACACAAGTCAAGACCCACACAAGTCAACATCAAGTCAAGACCCACACAAGTCAGGATCAACACAAGTCAAACACAAGTCAGGATCCACACAAGTCAAACACAAGTAAAGATCAACACAAGTCAAGATCCACTCAAGTCAAACACAAGTCAAGACCCACAAGTCAAGATCCACACAAGTCAAAACACAAGTCAAGACCAACACAAGACAAACAAGTCAAGATCCACTCAAGTCAAACAAGTCAAGATGCACACAAGTCAAACCCCATCGGCATAAAATAGTCAATTGGACAGGAACATAGAACAGCATAATTACTAACAATTAAAATAGCATAAATGAAAGATGGATGGAAGACATTAAATCATAAACAAAAACAACGGGCTTAGAAAAAAAAATGCAAAGACAAGAGAAAGTAATAAAATAAATGCAAACGATAGGAAAATGCACAAATATAAAATTGTAAATTTTGTAAAAGTACATGTAACGGGGTGACAAAATCCAACTTTGTCCCTAACAAAGCGGAATTAATGTTCGCCGTGATTGCCTCCCGCCGGACCCAAAAAAAGGAACACCGGGCTAGTTCCAGGGTAGTGCAAAAATCCCCGAAAATGGGGTGATCAGCCAAACGTCGCTGGCAGCTGTGCATGGGGAGTAAAACTTCGCGATTGGGACACGTTGCAATTACAGGAGTATAAAAGGAGGAAGTACAGACCAAACGGGGCATTGTTTTGGGAGAAGTGCTCTCAGAGAAAGTGTGAGCCGTGGTGAAGAGGAAGTGGGGCCGGCGAACGGGCACAGTGCTGTGAGTTGGGAAAAAGAGCAGGCTGATTCAATAAGGAGGAGGTAACCATGGGACAGAAGATCATTTGTGAGAGATCATGAGTAGTCCAAATCAATTTCCATCCTCCTCTCGTGTCTGTGGGACCTCTTGATGTGAATGCCAGTTCAGAAGAAGGGCAACGGCCATATATATGAATATTTCCCACTGAGTGCTGAATTGTTGAGATGAAGGGATGTGATGCACTGTTTGCTGTGTGAAGCGTGAACCTAAACCCCTGGATGTCCACTTCTTACCGGAGTTTTCCCATCACATTCTGACTGCATAAGAAGAGGCTAACATTGTTGTACTTCACAGACCATTGAGTGTATTTATCTGGCAGTCCACTGTGAAGAGAGACACGTAGTGAACGTTTAACTGACTGCTTTGCAGTGAAACCTCCAGCCGTAAGTTCTCGGTCACTTAAAGAAGAGGATTACGTACCTGTATGCTCACCTGTCTGCTTTGCAGTGAAGCTCCCCCGCTGTAAGCTCTGTGTCTGTTGGCCCTGCAAGTGAATTCAAGTTTGTTTGTATAGTCCTTTCACAATACTTGTTTCAAAGCAGCTTTACAGAAAGTGCATTACAGAAAAGTACATGGAAAATTACATTTAGATAATCATGTAATATTAAGGGCATAACATATCGCCAGCATGGAGTCGTCTTTCCACAGGCGTCGAGTCATCTTTCACAGGTGTTGAGTCGTCTCTTCACAGGCATTTAGTCTTCTCATTGCAGGTGTTGGGGCATCTGAAGTCTCCATGAGAGGCTGGATACAAATTGGAGCTGACGAACGCCATTTCTCTCGGGACAAGCGTCCCGAGATAACAGCAGAAAACAGATGGGAAATAATTAGCATAGCTGATGTTCATAATGATTTCCATTACACAGGAGTAGATGTTAAAAAACATACTCACAAACTCTCCACAACCCAACCATACGTGCCAACCCGTTTGACTAAGGCTGTCGAGCCCCACTGTCGCGGTTATGCATTTCATTGGCAACAGTTCCGTATGGCATACCACCTACCGCAATAACACAATATCTGCCCAACCACCCATCATTCACGCAATACACACAGGAAAAGTAATGACTGTAAATACTATGCAACCTATACAAGTAACCTACAGACTCTTCAAGTTTTAAAGTATTAAAAGCATTCGATCTGATTCAACAGAGGAATAAAAGGTAAGCAGTCTGTGAATGCTTGGCTAAAGAGATGCGTCTTTAGTCTAGTTTTAAACTTTGACAGCAAGTCAGAGCGTCAAACCATATCGGGAAGGATATTCCAGAGTTTGAGCGTAAAGAATTTAAGTTTGAGCCTAACTTTTATTTCTGGAATATTTACATTAATAAATAACTAATGTTAATTACAAGCAATTGTCTAGCAGTGTCATTAATAATCCTTAACCCTTGTGCATCCTTGTGGACAATTTTGTCCTTTCCAGTTGTTTTTTTTATCACTTTGCCTGTGTTAAAGCTAACTGCAAAAAACATGGCACAGGTGTGTATTTTTATTGGAATTTTACTATTTCACCGTCATTTTCTTAAAAAAATATTTTTTGCATTAGGTACAAAAAAATACTCCCTCTCAGCACCTTTTGGACAAAAATGTCCCCATTGAAACCCATTAAAACTGCCATTTTTAATCCCCGGTTCAGTTAACTATAAAATTATGCAATCTTTGTTAAGAGGCTTTCATTCTGATGGCAAGGCTTCAAAATTTTATTTTTTTACTATTTTTTATCATATGGTGTCATTTTTTTAAAGTTTGGCCTATAAAACAAATGTCGCTTTATTCCTGTTTTCTGGTTCGGCATACTATAGAGCCAACTGGATAAATTATGCAACGATATTTGTGTGGGTGTGTTGGTATGGATGTCAGAGTGTGGTTAGTATGTGTGTTATAAAAAAATATATGTGTGTGCGCATGTGTGTGTTTGTCAGACTGAGAGAAAAACTGCTAATTCAAATCCAATCACTGTGAGCTCCAGTGGGGTTTTGCTGGGACCCAATGGAGAAAATATGTTACTACGCCCAAACAAACTGTTACCGAAAGCTCATTTTTTGAGATATCATCCTCAAATTTGGAACACAACCTATTTAGATTTATGGCTTTGATTTTATTGTAGTTTTGAGTTCAACCTGATTTAAAACAAATATATATTTTATATAAAATATTACTTTATAAATAATTTTCATAAACTTATACCTATATAACTTTTTTTTTGGATTTACTTATTATTTTTTACTTCAGCAATAATCTGCAAAGGGTCTTCTTTAAAATGATACCAAACTTAAGTCTGTGCTCCAAAGCATCACATTTTTATGACAGTTTGACATGGACATGTGTCCTCTTTTTACCTATGTGTAACTTTTTTTTAATTGATGCACAGGGGTTAAGCAAGAACTGACCACAGAGAAGTCATCTGAACAAATTGTAAATACCATTCGAATGCTTATGATTTAGGGCAGATTTGACTTACTCGACCTAACCTGAGGATAAAAAATAATAATGCTAAAGGTGTTAAAATTAAAGCGCGCACACACCGTAAAACATGGCGCCCAACGTGGGGCTTTAACTGTTCAATTCTGGCCAGTAATTGAACAGTTAAGTGCCTTCTAAATAGCATGTGTGTGGATATGCATAAGGATTAAAAATTTATTTTCTTTTTTTGGAAAAAAAAAAGAAGATGCATCACCAAATAGAAGACGACTAGACAAACTTAGTCGAAAAAAAGATACTAATCTAGAAAAGATTATTTAACACCCAAAACGGGTTAGATGTGCACAAAACAAATAAGTTGAAGGGTGATTGAAAGTCTAATAAGTCTATTCCAAAGAGGCTAAGCTATGGCAGCAAAAGCCCAGGAAAAATCCAGCATGACTTTTATACAACCATATACATGGGGTGATTCTCGTATATTAGGATTGCAAAAGATAGCCTTACAGGCAGAGACAGTCCAAGAGATGGAACCAGGAGAAACATTCCTTTCAAAGGAGCGACTTTGACTTATTAGTCATTAGGTGTGTAACGTCTTGGAGATGTTGTCCGACAGAACAGCCGCTCTGATTCTGCTGAGGTGAAGCATAATGGAGCCTAGGTCTCTCCCAGAACAGATTCCAATTATTTACAAAGAGCAGTTTCTGTTCATTACACAATGACATTAAAAGGAGAACTCCGGCGAACAATGAACCTTTGGTCTAATAAAACATCGGTACCTAGTCAATCGTTCTCTGAGTTTTGTTTTCTTGATAATCGAATGTAAAGAGTTTTATCTCTAAAAACTGTTTAGCGTATAATGCTAGTAATGGGGGCATTGACTAAGTAAAAAGAAATCACTAGTTTATACCACTAACAAGGCTCAAAATAGCCTAACACTCACACAGTAACATAATGAGGCTCCATACATGCAAAACGAAGCATTAAGAACTTTGTAAGTGTACAGACCGTTTAATAAAAAGATACTTTATGAAGACAGTTCACTTCACGTATACAGGCAGGAGCCATCTTAAAAAATAGTCTTGATAAGTCGATCCCCGAACGCCGTTCATACAGTTCAGAAGTTCGCTGAACTTCATACAGTTCAGATCACTCAGCACGACGTTCGTGGTTTGACTTAGAGACTATTTTTTTAAGATGGCTCCTGTCTGTATACGCGAAGTGAACTGTCTTCATAAAGTATCTTCTTATTAAACGGTCTGTACACTTACAAAGTTCTCAATGCTTCGTTTTGTATGTATGGAGCCTCATTATGTTACTGCGTTAGTGTGGGGCAATTTTGAGCCTTTTTGGTGGTATAAACCAACGATTTCTTTTTACTTAGTCAATGCCCCCATTACTAGCATTATACGCTAAACAGTTTTTAGAGATAAAACTCTTTACATTCGATTATCATGAAAAATCTCAGAGAACGGTTGACTATGTACCAATGTTTTATTAGACCAAAGGTTCATTGTTCGCCGGAGTTTTCCTTTGATAATTCAATTAGTGCAAATAATCTACTGAACCTTTCCTGTCCTGTCCTTGTCTGTAAGAGGGAAGCGGTAAAGACACAATGATCGTTGCGTCAGGCAATGTGTTGCGTACCATCTCGATCAGGCTCCTGTAGTCCTTCAGAACCTCAGCCTGATGTCGTTCGTCGCTCCCACGTTCAGCACAACAGCTCCAACGCGCTCATCACTGTTCAGGATCTCGGGAACCTGTGCAGCAACATCAAGAACATGAGCACCAGGAAAGCAGCGAGTGCGCACCTTATCTTTACCTGAGGTAGCACGGCAATGACGGACCATTGGCGTGCCGATGACCATGGCGTCGTCGCGTTCCGACTCGCAAAGAGGGGAGAAGCGGTTCCGGGACGAGATCTCAAAGACCGGGAGGGGCGGTGGAGAGGTTCTACAAAGAGTAACTCACCACTGACTTGTGAGCATCAGCGTGTGATGTATCAAGCGCTGACCGCCGATCCAGCAGCTCACAGGCAGAGTCGTCTCTCCACCGGCGTCACTAAACGAGGAATAGACAGTTTCAATATAATGTTCCACACTAAGCATATCAATTAAGTTTGGACAACAAAGACTGTGATTTGGACTTTGACTTACTATTTATTAGGTGTGTGAAAATAATCTACTGAACCTTTCCTGTCCTTGTCTGTACGTGGGAAGGGGCCCAGGCACCATGATCGTTGCTTCAGGCAATGTGTTGCATACCGTCTCGATCAGGCTCCTGTAGAACTTTTTCAGAACCTCAGCCTGATGTCGTTCGCTCCCACGTGCATTACAGCAGCTCCGACAAACTGGAGTTGACGAACGCCATTTTTCTCAGGACAAGCGTCCCGAGATAACAGCAGAAAACAGATGGGAAATAATTAGCATAGCTGATGTCCGTAATGATTTCCCTTACACAGGAGTAGATTCCAGAGTTTGAGCATTAAGAAATTAAGTTTGAGCCTAACTTTTATTTCTGGAATATTTACATTAATAAGTAACTAATGCTAATTACAAGTAATCGAACAGTGTTGTTAATAAACCTTAAGCAAGAACTGACCACAGAGAAGTCATCGGAACAATTGTAAATACCAATCGAATGCTAATGATTTAGGCCAGATTTGACTTACTCGAACTAACCTGAGGATAATAAATAATAAGGTTAAAAGGTGTTAAGATTAAAGCACACACCGTAAAACATGGCGCCCAGCGTGGGGCTTTAACTGTTCAATTCTGGCCAGTAATTGAACAGTTAAAGACCTACTAAATAGCATGTGCGTGGATCTGCTTAAGGATTAGAAATGTATTTTCTTTATTAAAGATAAATCAATTAGAAGACGACTAGTGAAACTTAGTCGAAAAAAAAAATCTAGAAAAGATTTAAAGAAGACAGAAAGGGTTAGATGTGCAAAGCTCGTTGCTTCAGGCGATGTGTTGCGTACCGTCTCGATCAGGCTCCTGTAGTCCTTCAGAACCTCAGCCTGATGTCGTTCGCTCCCACGTTCAGCACAACAGCTCTGACGCGCTCATCACCGTTCAGGATCTCGGGGACCTGTGCAGCAACATCAAGAACATGAGCACCAGGAAAGCAGTGAGTGCGCACCTTACCCTTACCTGAGGTAGCACAGACATGACGGATCATGGACGTGCCCATGATCACGGTGGCGTCGCGTTCCGACTCACCAAGAGGGGAGAAGCGGTTCCGGGTCGAGATCTCCAAGACCGGGAGGGGCGGCGGAGAGGTTCTAGCTCTGGTCCTGGCTCGTGTCTTCCGCTGTGTGATCCATGGTGTTGTGTCAGTGCCGAAGTGAATGAAGCCAGAGATGATCGCGTCCTCCTGGGCAGAGAAACGCATGGAGTAGACAAAGTGAGAGCCAAAGAGTAACTAGCCACTGACTTGTGAGCATAGGCTTGTGATGTTTCAAGCGCTGACCGCCAATCCAGCAGCTCACAGGCAGAGTCGTCTCTCCACAGGCATCGAGTAGTCTCTCCACAGGAGTCACTAAACGAGGAATACACAGTTTCAAGATAACGTTCCACACTAAGCATATCAATTAAGTTTGGACAACAAAGACTGTGATTTGGACTTTGACTTACTATTTATTAGGTGTGCGCAAATAATCTACTGAACCTTTCCTGTCCTTGTCTGTACATGGGAAGCAGCCCAGACATCGTAGCTTCAGGCGATGTGTTGCGTACCGTCTCGATCAGGCTCCTGTAGAACTTCTTCAGAACCTCAGCCTGATGTCGTTCACTCCCACGTGCAGTACAGCAGCTCCGACAAACTGAAGTTGACGAACGCCATTTTTCTCGGGACAAGTGTCCCGAGATAACAGCAGAAAACAGATGGGAAATGATTAGCATAGCTGATGTCCATAATGATTTCCCTTACACAGGAGTAGATTCCAGAGTTTGAGCATAAAGAATTTAAGTTTGGGCCTAACTTTTCTTTCTGGAATATTTACATTAATAAATAACTAATGCTAATTACAAGAAATCGTCTAGCAGTGTTGTTAATAAACCTTAAGCAAGAACTGACCACAGAGAAGTCATCTGAACAATTGTAAATACCAATCGAACACTAATGATTTAGGGCAGATTTGACTTTCTCGACCTAAACTGACGATAATAAATAATAAGGTTAAAAGGTGTTAAGATTAAAGCACACACCGTAAAACATGGCGCCCAGCGTGGGGCTTTAACTGTTCAATTCTGGCCAGTAATTGAACAGTTAAACACCAGCTAAATAGCGTGTGCGTGGATGTGCTTAAGGATTAGAAATTTATTTTCTTTTTTAAAGATAAATCAATTATAAGACGACTAGTGAAACTTAGTCGAAAAAAAAAATCTAGAAAAGATTTAAAGAAGACCCAGAAAGGGTTAGATGTGCAAGGCTCGTTGCTTCAGGCGATGTGTTGCGTACCGTCTCGATCAGACACCTGTAGTCCTTCAGAACCTCAGCCTGATGTCGTTCGCTCCCACGTTCAGCACAACAGCTCCGACGCGCTCATCACCGTTCAGGATCTCGGGAACCTGTGCAGCAACATCAAGAACATGAGCACCAGGAAAGCAGTGAGTGCGCACCTTACGCTTACCTGAGGTAGCACGGCATTGACGGACCATTGGCGTGTCGATGACCACGGCGTCGTCGCGTTCCGACTCGCAAAGAGGGGAGAAGCGGTTCCGGGTCGAAATCTCCAAGACCGGGAGGGGCGGCGGAGAGGTTCTAGCTCTGGTACTGGCTCGTGTCTTCCACTGTGTGATCCATGGTGTTGTGTCGGTGCTCAACTGAATGAAGCCAGAGATGATCGCGTCCTCCTGGGGAGAGAAACGCATGAAGTAGACGAAGTCAGAGTCAAAGAGTAACTAACCACTGACTTGTGAACGTCGGCTTGTGATGTTTCAAGTGCTGACCGCCGATCCAGCAGCTCACAAGCAGAGTCGTCTCTCCACAGGCGTCACTAAACGAGGAATAGACACAGTTTCAAGATAATGTTCCACACTAAGCATATCAATTAAGTTTGGACAACAAAGACTGTGATTTGGACTTTGACTTACTATTTATTAGGTGTGTGCAAATAATCTACTGAACCTTTCCTGTCCTTGTCTGTACGTGGGAAGCGGCCCAGACGCGATGATCATTGCTTCAGGTGATGTGTTGCGTTCCGTCTCGATCAGGCTCCTGTAGAACTTCTTCAGAACCTCAGCCTGATGTCGTTCACTCCCACGTGCATTACAGCAGCTCTGACAAACTGGAGTTGACGAACGGCATTTTTCTCGGGACAAGCGTCCCAAGATAACAGCAGAAAACAGATGGGAAATAATTAGCATAGCTGATGTCCATAATGATTTCCCTTACACAGGAGTAGATTCCAGAGTTTGAGCAAGAGGAATTTAAATTTGAGCCTAACTTTTATTTCTGGAATATTTACATTAATAAATAACTAATGCTAATTACAAGTAATCGTCTAGCAGTGTTAATAAACCTTAAGCAAGAACTGACCACAGAGAAGTCATCTGAACAATTGTAAATACCATTCGTATGCTAATGATTTAGGGCAGATTTGACTTACTCGACCTAACCTGAGGATAATTAATAAGGTTAAAAGGTGTTAAGATTAAAGCGCACACCGTAAAACATGGCGCCCAGCGTGGGGCTTTAACTGTTCAATTCTGGCCAGTAATTGAACAGTTAAGCACCTACTAAATAGCATGTGCGTGGATCTGCTTAAGGATTAGAAATGTATTTTCTTTATTAAAGATAAATCAATTAGAAGACGACTAGTGAAACTTAGTCGGAAAAAAAAACCACAAAAGATTATTTAAAGAAGACCCAGAAAGGGTTAGATGTGCAAGGCTCGTTGCTTCAGGCGATGTGTTGCGTACCGTCTCGATCAGGCTCCTGTAGTCCTTCAGAACCTCAGCCTGATGTCGTTCGCTCCCACGTTCAGCACAACAGCTCCGACGCGCTCATCACCGTTCAGGATCTCGGGAACCTGTGCAGCAACATCAAGAACATGAGCACCAGGAAAGCAGTGAGTGCGCACCTTACGCTTACCTGAGGTAGCACGGCATTGACGGACCATTGGCGTGTCGATGACCACGGCGTCGTCGCGTTCCGACTCGCAAAGAGGGGAGAAGCGGTTCCGGGTCGAAATCTCCAAGACCGGGAGGGGCGGCGGAGAGGTTCTAGCTCTGGTACTGGCTCGTGTCTTCCACTGTGTGATCCATGGTGTTGTGTCGGTGCTCAACTGAATGAAGCCAGAGATGATCGCGTCCTCCTGGGGAGAGAAACGCATGAAGTAGACGAAGTCAGAGTCAAAGAGTAACTAACCACTGACTTGTGAACGTCGGCTTGTGATGTTTCAAGTGCTGACCGCCGATCCAGCAGCTCACAAGCAGAGTCGTCTCTCCACAGGCGTCACTAAACGAGGAATAGACACAGTTTCAAGATAATGTTCCACACTAAGCATATCAATTAAGTTTGGACAACAAAGACTGTGATTTGGACTTTGACTTACTATTTATTAGGTGTGTGCAAATAATCTACTGAACCTTTCCTGTCCTTGTCTGTACGTGGGAAGCGGCCCAGACGCGATGATCATTGCTTCAGGCGATGTGTTGCGTTCCGTCTCGATCAGGCTCCTGTAGAACTTCTTCAGAACCTCAGCCTGATGTCGTTCACTCCCACGTGCATTACAGCAGCTCCGACAAACTGGAGTTGACGAACGCCATTTTTCTCGGGACAAGCGTCCCAAGATAACAGCAGAAAACAGATGGGAAATAATTAGCATAGCTGATGTCCATAATGATTTCCCTTACACAGGAGTAGATTCCAGAGTTTGAGCAAGAGGAATTTAAATTTGAGCCCAACTTTTATTTCTGGAATATTTACATTAATAAATAACTAATGCTAATTACAAGTAATCGTCTAGCAGTGTTATTAAACCTTAAGCAAGAACTGACCACAGAGAAGTCATCTGAACAATTGTAAATACCATTCGAATGCTAATGATTTAGGGCAGATTTGACTTACTCGACCTAACCTGAGGATAATTAATAAGGTTAAAAGGTGTTAAGATTAAAGCGCACACCGTAAAACATGGCGCCCAGCGTGGGGCTTTACCTGTTCAATTCTGGCCAGTAATTGAACAGTTAAGCACCTACTAAATAGCATGTGCGTGGATCTGCTTAAGGATTAGAAATGTATTTTCTTTATTAAAGATAAATCAATTAGAAGACGACTAGTGAAACTTAGTCGGAAAAAAAAACCACAAAAGATTATTTAAAGAAGACCCAGAAAGGGTTAGATGTGCAAGGCTCGTTGCTTCAGGCGATGTGTTGCGTACCGTCTCGATCAGGCTCCTGTAGTCCTTCAGAACCTCAGCCTGATGTCGTTCACACCCACGTTCAGCACAACAGCTCCGATGCGCTCATCACCATTCAGGATCTCAGGAACCTGTGCAGCAACATCAAGAACATGAGCACCAGGAAAGCAGTGAGTGCGCACCTTATCCTTACCTGAGGTAGCACAGACATGACGGACCATGGACGTGCCCATGATCACGGTGGCGTCGCATTCCGACTCGCTAAGAGGGGAGAAGCGGTTCCGGGTCGAGATCTCGAAGACCGGGAGGGGTGACGGAGAGGTTCTAGCTCTGGTCCTGGCTCGTGTCTTCCGCTGTGTGATCCATGGTGTTGTGTCGGTGCCAGAGTGAATGAAGCCAGAGATGATCGCGTCCTCCTGGGCAGAGAAACGCATGGAGTAGACGAAGTCAGAATCAAGGAGTAACTAACCACTGACTTGAGCATCGGCGTGTGATGTTTCAAGCGCTGACGCCGATCCAGCAGCTCACAGGCAGAGTCGTCTCTCCACAGGCGTCACTAAACGAAGAATAGATAGTTTCAATATAATGTTCCACAAAAAGCACATCAATTAAGTTTGGACAACAAAGACTGATTTGGACTTTGACTTACTAGTCATGTCTGTAAGTGGGAAGCCGTCCAGACCCGATCGTTGCTTCAGGCTATGTGTTGCGTACCATCTCGATAAGGCTCCTGTAGTCCTTCAGAACCTCAGCCTGATGTCATTCGCTCCCACGTTCAGCACAACAGCTCCGACGCGCTCATCACCGTTCAGGATCTCGGGAACCTGTGCAGCAACATCAAGAACATGAGCACCAGGAAAGCAGTGAGTGCACACCTTATCCTTACCTGAGGTAGCACAGACATGATGGACCATGGACGTGCCCATGATCACGGTGGCGTCGCGTTCCGACTCGCGAAGAGGGGAGAAGCGGTTCCGGGTCGAGATCTCGAAGACCGGGAGGGGTGACGAAGAGGTTCTTGCTCTGGTCCTGGCTCGTGTCTTCCACTGTGTGATCCATGGTGTTGTGTCGGTGCCGGAGTGAATGAAGCCAGAGATGATCGCGTCCTCCTGGGCAAAGAAACGCATGGAGTAGACGAAGTCAGAGTCAAAGAGCAACTAACCACTGACTTGTGAGCATCGGCGTTTGATGTTTCAAGCGCTGGCGCCGATCCAGCAGCTTACAGGCAGAGTCGTCTCTCCACAGGCGTCGAGTCGTCTCTCCACAGGCGTCACTAAACAAGGAATGGACAGTTTCAATATAATGTTCCACACTAAGCATATCAATTAAGTTTGGACAACAAAGACTGATTTGGACTTTGACTTACTAGTCATGTCTGTACGTGGGAAGCGGTCCAGACACGATGATCGATGCTTCAGGCAATGTGTTACGTACCGTCTCGATCAGGCTCCTGTAGTCCTTCAGAACCTCAGCCTGATGTCGTTCGCTCCCACGTTCAGCACAACAGATCCGACGCGCTCATCACCGTTCAGGATCTCGGGAACCTGTGCAGCAACATCAAGAACATGAGCACCAGGAAAGCAGTGAGTGCGCACCTTATCCTTACCTGAGGTAGCACGGACATGACAGACCATGGACGTGCCCAAGATCACGGTGGCGTCGCATTCCGACTCGCTAAGAGGGGAGAAGCGGTTCCGGGTCGAGATCTCCAAGACCGGGAGGGGCGACGGAGAGGTTCTAGCTCTGGTCCTGGCTCGTGTCTTCTGCTGTGTGATCCATGGTGTTGTGTCGGTGCCAGAGTGAATGAAGCCAGAGATGATCGCGTCCTCCTGGGCAGAGAAACGCATGGAGTAGACGAAGTCAGAATCAAGGAGTAACTAACCACTGACTTGAGCATCGGCGTGTGATGTTTCAAGCGCTGACCGCCGATCCAGCAGCTCACAAGCAGAGTCGTCTCTCCACCGGCGTCACTAAACGAGGAATAGACAGTTTCAATATAATGTTCCACACTAAGCATATCAATTAAGTTTGGACAAGAAAGACTGTGATTTGGACTTTGACTTGCTATTTATAAGGTGTGTGTGCAAATAATCTACTGAACCTTTCCTGTCCTTGTCTGTACATGGGAAGCGGCCCAGACACAATGATCGTTGCTTCAGGCGATGTGTTGTGTACCGTCTCGATCAGGCTCCTGTAGAACTTCTTCAGAACCTCAGCCTAATGTTCACTCCCACGTGCAGTACAGCAGCTCCGACAAACTGAAGTTGACGAACGCCATTTTTCTCGGGACAAGCGTCCCGAGATAACAGCAGAAAACAGATGGGAAATAATTAGCATAGCTGATGTCCATAATGATTTCCCTTACACAGGAGTAGATTCCAGAGTTTGAGCATAAAGAATTTAAGTTGAGCCTAACTTTTATTTCTGGAATATTTACATTAATAAATAACTAATGCTAATTACAAGTAATCGTCTAGCAGTGTTGTTAATAAACCTTAAGCAAGAACTGACCACAGAGAAGTCATCTGAACAATTGTAAATACCAATCGAATGCTAATGATTTAGGGCAGATTTGACTTACTCGACCTAACCTGAGGATAATAAATAATAAGGTTAAAATGTGTTAAGATTAAAGTGCACACCGTAAAACATGGCGCCCAACGTGGGGCTTTAACTGTTCAATTCTGGCCAGTAATTGAACAGTTAAGTGCCAGCTAAATAACGTGTGCGTGGATGTGCTTAAAGATTAGAAATGTATTTCCTTTTTTAAAGATAAATCAATTAGAATACGACTAGTAAAACTTAGTCGAAAAAAAAAAATCTAGAAAAGATTATTTAAAGAAGACCCAGAAAGTGTTAGATGTGCAAGGCTCGTTGCTTCAGGCGATGTGTTGCGTACCGTCTCGATCAGGCTCCTGTAGTCCTTCAGAACCTCAGCCTGATGTCGTTCGCTCCCACGTTCAGCACAACAGCTCCGACGCGCTCATCACCGTTCAGGATCTCGGGAACCTGTGCAGCAACATCAAGAACATGAGCACCAGGAAAGCAGTGAGTGCGCACCTTATCCTTACCTGAGGTAGCACGGAAATAACGGACCATTGGCGTGCCAATGACCACGGCGTCGTCGCGTTCCGACTTGCAAAGAGGGGAGAAGCGGTGGAGAGGTTCTAGCTCTGGTCCTGGCTTGTCTTCCACTGTGTGATCCATGGTGTTGTGTCGGTGCTCGACTGAATGAAGCAAGAGATAATCGCGTCCTCCTGGGGAGAGAAACGCATGGAGTAGACGAAGTCAGAGTCAAAGAGTAAAAAACCACTGACTTGTGAGCATCGGCTTGTGATGTTTCAAGCGCTGACCGCCGATCCAGCAGCTCACAGGCAGTCGTCTCTCCACAGGCGTCACTAAATGAGGAATAGACACCGTTTCAAGATAATGTTCCACACTAAGCATATCAATTAAGTTTGGACAACAAAGACTGTGATTTGGACTTTGACTTACTATTTATTAGGTGTGTGCAAATAATCTACTGAACCTTTCCTGTCCTTGTCTGTACGTTGGAAGCGGCCCAGACACGATGATCGTTGCTTCAGGCGATGTGTTGCGTACCGTCTCGATCAGGCTCCTGTAGAACTTCTTCAGAACCTCAGCCTGATGTTGTTCACTCCCGCGTGCAGTACAGCAGCTCCGACAAACTGGAGTTGGCGAACGCCATTTTTCTCGGGACAAGCGTCCCGAGATAACAGCAGAAAACAGATGGGAAATAATTAGCATAGCTGATGTCCATAATGATTTCCCTTACACAGGAGTAGATTCCAGAGTTTGAGCATAAAGAATTTAAGTTTGAGCCTAACTTTTATTTCTGGAATATTTACATTAATAAATAACTAATGCTAATTACAAGTAATCGTCTAGCAGTGTTAATAAACCTTAAGCAAGAACTGACCACAGAGAAGTCATCTGAACAATTGTAAATACCATTCGAATGCTAATGGTTTAGGGCAGATTTGACTTACTCAACCTAACCTGAGGATAATTAATAATAAGGTTAAAAGGTGTTAAGATTTAAAGCACACACCGTAAAACATGGCGCCCAACGTGGGGCTTTAACTGTTCAATTCTGGCCAGTAATTGGACAGTTAAACGCCAGCTAAATAGTATGCGCTTAAGGATTTGAAATTTATTTTCTTTTTTAAATATAAATCAATTAGAAGACGACTAGTAAAACTTAGTCGAAAAAAAAAATCTAGAAAAGATTTAAAGAAGACCCAGAAAGGGTTAGATTTGCAAGGCTCGTTGCTTTAGGCGATGTGTTGCATACCGTCTCGATCAGGCTCCTGTAGTCCTTCAGAACCACCCACGTTCAGCACAACAGCTCCGACGCGCTTATCACCGTTCAGGATCTCAGGAACCTGTGCAACAACATCAAGAACATGAGCACCAGGAAAGCAGTGAGTGCGCACCTTATCCTTACCTGAGGTAGCACAGACATGACGGACCATTGGCGTGCCGATGACCACGGCGTCGACGCTTTCCGACTCGCAAAGAGGGCAGAAGCGGTTCTGGGTCGAAATCTCCAAGACCGGGAGGGGCGGCGGAGAGGTTCTAGCTCTGGTCCTGGCTCATGTCTTCCGCTGTGTGATCCATGGTGTTGTGTTGGTGCTGGACTGAATGAAGCCAGAGATGATCGCATCCTCCTGGGCAGAGAAACGCATGGAGTAGACGAAGTCAGAGTCAAAGAGTAACTAACAACTGACTTGTGAACATCGGCTTGTGATGTTTCAAGCGCTGACCGCCGATCCAGCAGCTCACAGGCAGAGTCGTCTCTCCACAGGCGTCACTAAACGAGGAACAGACAGAGTTTCAAGATAATGTTCCACACTAAGCATATCAATTAAGTTTGGACAACAAAGACTGTGATTTGGACTTTGACTTACTATTTATTAGGTGTATGCAAATAATCTACTGAACCTTTCCTGTCCTTGTCTGTACGTGGGAAGCGGCCCAGACACGATGATCGTTGCTTCAGGCGATGTGTGGTGTACCGTCTCGATCAGGCTCCTGTAGAACTTCTTCAGAACCTCAGCCTGATGTCGTTCACTCCCACGTGCATTACAGCAGCTCCGACAAACTGGAGTTGACGAACGCCATTTCTCAGGACAAGCGTCCCGAGATAACAGCAGAAAACAGATGGGAAATAATTAGCATAGCTGATGTCCATAATGATTTCCCTTACACAGGAGTAGATTGCAGAGTTTTTGGAGCATAAAGAATTTAAGTTAGCCTAACTTTTATTTCTGGAATGTTTACATTAATAAATAACTAATGCTAATTACAAGTAATCGTCAAACAGTGTTAATAAACCTTAAGCAATAACTGACCACAGAGAAGTCATCTGAACAATTGTAAATACCATTCGAATGCTTATGATTTAGGGCAGATTTGACTTACTCGACCTAACCTGAGGATAATAAATAAGGTTAAAAGGTGTTAAGTTTAAAGCGCACACCGTAAAACATGGCGCCCAGCGTGGGGCTTTAACTGTTCAATTCTGGCCAGTAATTGAACAGTTAAGCACCTACTAAATAGCATGTGCGTGGATCTGCTTAAGGATTAGAAATGTATTTTCTTTATTAAAGATAAATCAATTAGAAGACGACTAGTGAAACTTAGTCGAAAAAAAAATCTAGAAAAGATTTAAAGAAGACACAGAAAGGGTTAGATGTGCAAGGCTCGTTGCTTCAGGCGATGTGTTGCATACCGTCTCGATCAGGCTCCTGTAGTCCTTCAGAACCTCAGCCTGATGTCGTTCGCTCCCACGTTCAGCACAACAGCTCTGACGCGCTCATCACCGTTCAGGATCTCGGGGACCTGTGCAGCAACATCAAGAACATGAGCACCAGGAAAGCAGTGAGTGCGCACCTTACCCTTACCTGAGGTAGCACAGACATGACGGATCATGGACGTGCCCATGATCACGGTGGCGTCGCGTTCCGACTCACCAAGAGGGGAGAAGCGGTTCCGGGTCGAGATCTCCAAGACCGGGAGGGGCGGCAGAGAGGTTCTAGCTCTGGTCCTGGCTCGTGTCTTCCGCTGTGTGATCCATGGTGTTGTGTCAGTGCCGAAGTGAATGAAGCCAGAGATGATCGCGTCCTCCTGGGCAGAGAAACGCATGGAGTAGACAAAGTGAGAGCCAAAGAGTAACTAGCCACTGACTTGTGAGCATAGGCTTGTGATGTTTCAAGCGCTGACCGCCAATCCAGCAGCTCACAGGCAGAGTCGTCTCTCCACAGGCATCGAGTAGTCTCTCCACAGGAGTCACTAAACGAGGAATACACAGTTTCAAGATAACGTTCCACACTAAGCATATCAATTAAGTTTGGACAACAAAGACTGTGATTTGGACTTTGACTTACTATTTATTAGGTGTGCGCAAATAATCTACTGAACCTTTCCTGTCCTTGTCTGTACATGGGAAGCAGCCCAGACATCGTAGCTTCAGGCGATGTGTTGCGTACCGTCTCGATCAGGCTCCTGTAGAACTTCAGAACCTCAGCCTGATGTCGTTCACTCCCACGTGCAGTACAGCAGCTCCGACAAACTGAAGTTGACGAACGCCATTTTTCTCGGGACAAGTGTCCCGAGATAACAGCAGAAAACAGATGGGAAATGATTAGCATAGCTGATGTCCATAATGATTTCCCTTACACAGGAGTAGATTCCAGAGTTTGAGCATAAAGAATTTAAGTTTGGGCCTAACTTTTCTTTCTGGAATATTTACATTAATAAATAACTAATGCTAATTACAAGTAATCGTCTAGCAGTGTTGTTAATAAACCTTAAGCAAGAACTGACCACAGAGAAGTCATCTGAACAATTGTAAATACCAATCGAACACTAATGATTTAGGGCAGATTTGACTTTCTCGACCTAAACTGACGATAATAAATAATAAGGTTAAAAGGTGTTAAGATTAAAGCACACACCGTAAAACATGGCGCCCAGCGTGGGGCTTTAACTGTTCAATTCTGGCCAGTAATTGAACAGTTAAGCACCAGCTAAATAGCATGTGCGTGGATGTGCTTAAGGATTAGAAATTTATTTTCTTTTTTAAAGATAAATCAATTATAAGACGACTAGTGAAACTTAGTCGAAAAAAAAAATCTAGAAAAGATTTAAAGAAGACCCAGAAAGGGTTAGATGTGCAAGGCTCGTTGCTTCAGCCGATGTGTTGCGTACCGTCTCGATCAGACACCTGTAGTCCTTCAGAACCTCAGCCTGATGTCGTTCGCTCCCACTTTCAGCACAACAGCTCCGACGCGCTCATCACCGTTCAGGATCTCGGGAACCTGTGCAGCAACATCAAGAACATGAGCACCAGGAAACCAGTGAGTGCACACCTTATCCTTACCTGAGGTAGCACAGACATGACGGATCATGGACGTGCCCATGATCACGGTGGCGTCGCGTTCCGACTCGCTAAGAGGGGAGAAGCGGTTCCGGGTCGAAATCTCCAAGACCGGGAGGGGCGGCGGAGAGGTTCTAGCTCTGGTCCTGGCTCGTGTCTTCCGCTGTGTGATCCATGGTGTTGTGTCGGTGCTCAACTGAATGAAGCCAGAGATGATCGCGTCCTCCTGGGGAGAGAAACGCATGGAGTAGACAAAGTCAGAGTCAAAGAGTAACTAACCACTGACTTGTGAGCATCGGCTTGTGATGTTTCAAGTGCTGACCGCCGATCCAGCAGCTCACAAGCAGAGTCGTCTCTCCACAGGCGTCACTAAACGAGGAATAGACACAGTTTCAAGATAATGTTCCACACCAAGCATATCAATTAAGTTTGGACAACAAAGACTGTGATTTGGACTTTGACTTACTATTTATTAGGTGTGTGCAAATAATCTACTGAACCTTTCCTGTCCTTGTCTGTACGTGGGAAGCGGCCCAGACGCGATGATCATTGCTTCAGGCAATGTGTTGCGTACCGTCTCGATCAGGCTCCTGTAGAACTTCTTCAGAACCTCAGCCTGATGTCGTTCACTCCCACGTGCATTACAGCAGCTCCGACAAACTGGAGTTGACGAACGCCATTTTTCTCGGGACAAGCGTCCCGAGATAACAGCAGAAAACAGATGGGAAATAATTAGCATAGCTGATGTCCATAATGATTTCCCTTACACAGGAGTAGATTCCAGAGTTTGAGCATAAAGAATTTAATTTTGAGCCTAACTTTTATTTCTGGAATATTTACATTAATAAATAACTAATGCTAATTACAAGTAATCGTCTAGCAGTGTTAATAAACCTTAAGCAAGAACTGACCACAGAGAAGTCATCTCAACAATTGTAAATACCATTCGAATGCTAATGATTTAGGGCAGATTTGACTTACTCGACCTAACCTGAGGATAATAAATAATAAGGTTAAAAAGTGTTAAGATTAAAGCGCACACCGTAAAACATGGCGCCCAGCGTGGGGCTTTAACTGTTCAATTCTGGCCAGTAATTGAACAGTTAAGCGCCTACTAAATAGCGTGTGCGTGGATGTGCTTAAGGATTAGAAATTTATTTTGTTTTTTTAAAGATAACTCAATTAGAAGACGACTAGTGAAACTTAGTCGGAAAAAAAAAATCTAGAAAAGATTATTTAAAGAAGACACAGAAAGGGTTAGACGTGCAAGGCTCGTTGCTTCAGGCGATGTGTTGCGTACCGTCTCGATCAGGCTCCTGTAGTCCTTCAGAACCTCAGCCTGATGTCGTTCGCTCCCACGTTCAGCACAACAGCTCCGACAAACTGGAGTTGACGAACGCCATTTTTCTCAGGACAAGCGTCCCGAGATAACAGCAGAAAATAGATGGGAAATAATTATCATAGCTGATGTCCATAATGATTTCCCTTACACAGGAGTAGATTCCAGAGTTTGAGCATAAAGAATTTAATTTTGAGCCTAACTTTTTTCTGGAATATTTACATTAATAAATAACTAATGCTAATTACAAGTAATCGTCTAGCAGTGTTAATAAACCTTAAGCAAGAACTGACCACAGAGAAGTCATCTGAACAAATTGTAAGTACCATTCGAATGCTAATGATTTAGGGCAGATTTGACTTACTCGACCTAACCTGAGGATAATAAATAATAAGATTAAAGGTGTTAAGATTAAAGCACACACACCGTAAAACATGGCACCCAACGTGGGGCTTTAACTGTTCAATTCTGGCCAGTAATTGAACAGTTAACCACCTGCTAAATAACATGTGCGTGGATATGCTTAAGGATTAGAAATTTTTCTTTTTTTGAAAAAAAAAAAACAAAAAAAACAAATAGAAGACGACTAGAGAAACTTATTGGGAAAAAAAATAATAATCTAAAAAAGATTATTTAAAGAAGACCCAAAAAGGGTTAGATGTGCACATAAGAAATAGGTTAAAGAGTGAAGGAAAGACTCTGCCGATTCTGCTGGGGTTAAGTCTATCAGCACAATACAGCCTCGGTCTCTCCCAGAACAGATTCCAATTATTTACAAAGAGCAGTTTATGTTCATTACACAATAACATAAACCATTAATTTAGTGCAGATAGTCTACTGAACCTTTCCTGTCCTTGTCTGTATGTGGGAAGCGGTCCAGACACAATGATTGTTGCTGCAGGCAATGTGTTGCGTACCGTCTCGATCAGGCTCCTGTAGTCCTTCAGAACGGCCGTCTGCCACAGCCTGATGTCGTTCGCTCCCACGTGCAGTACAACAGCTCTGAAGCGCTCGTCACCGTTCAGGATCTCGGGAACCTGTGCACCAACATCAAGAACACAAGCACCAGGAAAGCAGTAAAGAAGAAAATCAAGGATTGATGAATCCATTCGACAGAGCTACTAACACAAAAATAAAAAAAATAATAAAAAAAACACCTACCTGAGAAGGAGGTAACCACGGGACAGAAGATCATTTGTGAGAGATTGTGAGTAGCCCAGCCTCCTCTCTTGTGTCTGTGGGACCTCTTGATGTGAATGCCAGTTTAGAAGATGGGCGACGGCCATATATGTGTATTTCCCACTGAGTGCTGAATTTTTGAGATGAAGTGATGTGATGCACTGTTTGCTGTGTGAACCTAAACCCGCTGGATGCCCATTTCTTACCTGAGTTCTCAAATTCTGACTGCATAAGAAGAGGCGAACACTGTTGTACCCCACGGACCGTTGAGTTTATTTATCTGCCACTGTGAAGAGACACGCAGTGAACACTTAACCGACTGCTTTGCAGTGAAACCTCAAGCTGCAAGTTTATATATATAGAGCAAAGGAACATAAGTGCTACAAAGACAATCATAAATTTAAACAAATGGCACATTGAAAAGGACAGAAGTGCATAAATACAAAATGAAGAAAATGAGCAAAGACTAAAATAAGGTGGCATAAAGACATGTTGAAACCATTCTGAGAAGTACAACTAAAATTGACTAAAACAAATAGGACAAATGCATAAATACAAGTAGTTTAAAGGTGAAAGAGAAGAGTTTTGGAAGTACTACTAGATTAAAAAAAAAGGCAAATAATGGCACACTTGCAGATTACAATCCACATTCACACATAGTAGCCTACACGTCGACATTAACAAGAACAAACTACAAGACCGCTTTAAAAAAATAATTATAATAATAAAAAATAAATAAAAGATTAACACAGAGCTGCCAAATTTCACATTGACAATGGACTCACAACTAACACTTTTCACACACACACACGCCCATTTTCTCACACAGAGAAAAATCAAAGCAAAGACGACACCGAACAGACTGGACAGAGAAGATTACTTTTGATATGGAACAAATTCACAGCTCTCGGATTCTGTTAATTTTATTATGAAATTCGAACAATAAATATCGCGCTTTTAAATGTGTCCGATCACTGTAACAGTCTAAGCGGCACGTGAACAGATCAAATCGCTTTAAAATCCTAGTTAATAGAAAAACACAAATGATCAATAGGTGCGTGTTGAAAGATACAGTAACTTACTGAAATCTATGCCTCATACACACTGTAATGTCGACCAATCAGTGTTTTTCAACTGCGGATAAAAGTTCAATAACAGCCGGAGTGACTACAGTCACATAATGTTACATTTACCTCAATAAAGACATTTAATGACCATAGCACACAAGTATACCTGCTCTCCCAAACCCCTCCAAGGTTTAATGAAGTTGGTGGAGGGAGGTGGTGTCACTTTGTTCTTTGATCAAATCCAGGTCTACATTTGATCCAATCGTCATACTTGGCTCGTCTTGGGATTGACCAAGTCACGTTCGGGACTTTGAGACATCAGACAGCTGTAAAACAATGAGGTGTGAGAAAGTGCATTAACAAGACAATAAAAATAAATGGGTGCTCAAAAAAAACCTCAAGTGCCTGACCTGCATCCTTGCTCAGACCACCTCCACACTCTCACACTCACACACACTCATAGGACAGGCTGAAACTTCAGCATCAGAGGTCGAGAACAGACAAGGGAACTAGGAGACAGGATCTTTGTGAAAGCTCAGAGGATAAATAACTCAGGTTAGCAGACCGGTGCATAATCCACATTAAACCAGACAAAGTGTCTGAGGTGTGTTTAAATACTGTGGTGATGAGTGTGCTGATCAGGTGCAGCTGAGGATGATGGCTGGGCAATTAAGTGCAGGTGAGGAGCAAGAGGAATTCTGGGAATTGCAGTTTTGAGTGATATGTAAACTTGTCTTGCCTTGATATGGCTGGACCATGGCTTTATTCTAAACCACATACTCATTGGGTACATACTTATTTCCAATTAACTTGACGAGTGCTAAAAGTGTAGGTACTTTATAGCCTGATCACATTAAGTATAAATGATATCTGGACATCTGCCATGTTGACGTTATCCCAAGCGCAACAACTTAAAAGATATGAGTGACAGGTTTAATTCATGTATCTAAATATCTTGATATTGATGAAACTTGCTCATGTTGAAGAATCAAGTGTCCATTTATTTATAACCAATACATTTATGGTTATTTAAAGTTCTAAATATTTTTAACCTTACTAATGTGACCCACAGTTTTTTTCTTTAAAGATTTAGAGACAAAACCCTTTCAAAAAAAAAAAAAAATATATATATATATATATATATATATATATGAAGAGTTCAGATGCAAAAGCCTCTAAGTGCCATTTGAAATTTTCTTCTAGAATGATCATTTTTATCAAGCTTGTATATTTAAGTTCAGTAATTTCACTTAAATGGCAATGAAGATTACCTATTACACCCTAACCCTAACATTTCAAATGGCATTTAGAGGCTTTTGCATCTGAACTCTTCATATATATATTCATACCTAACCTAACCCATATATATATATATATATATTTATTGTATATATTGTATATATTGTATATATATATATTAATGGAAATGCCATTAATATAAAACTTTGCGCATTGTGTTATATATAGCTCTTGTCTGTAGGCAATACTTTTCCTCCCATAGAACGTTTATTATTATTTAACCCCTTGAGTTCTCCTTGTCCGAACTCTGTTGAGTTCCTCCACACCCCTCAGCGTTGGACAAGGCGGAGCGTCTGGTGCTCGGCCTATCACTCGTCAGCAGTGTGGATCCTGTGTTAGGCTGGGGTCCATGTTGCGATCCCTACGGTGATCCCATATGTGTATTCTTCCACGGTACAGCTCCCTATGGCGAGTCTGTGTCTTTCGCTGTCATTCTGCCATCACTGTTCGGTGTTCCCAGTGTTATCCAAGTCTACCTGAGTGGGTCTTGTGGAACAGCAGTGAATTCCTGGCCTAAGACTCTTCTGCTAAAAATGTCAGGAGGATCACAAGGCTTTTGTCTAGGCACTGGAAGGTGGCAGCTTTAGTGGCATCTACGTCCGTATTTAAAGTGGGGGTTGACTGCTTTTTTTCTTTGCATGATTGTGTTTATGGGGTGCAATATAATATGTATTCGTGTTTTTTCTTTTTTTTAAAGTCTTATTTTTCATAAACTTCACCTTTATTGTCAGCCGTGATCCTCGAACCTCTATCCTCTATCCTCGAACGAGCGGTTGACTTCCTGAGTCTATGAAAACACTCCCTCAGAAACAGGCAGCGGGCTCAGATTGGTTAGTTTGGCCCGGTGTGTTGTGATTGGCTAAACTGTCGCTGTTTAATTCTGGGGGAGTGGTCAAATTAGTCTATTTCCCAAAAAAGTGTATCCCTTTAAGATCATTCATATTAAGTTTCACCTGTAAACACAAAGAAACACACGAAAGCCTGAATAATTATTTAAAACAGTTTAATGAATCATCATTTCAGTATTTCAGCTAGTTTACAACAGGAAATATATTTATTAATCCATTTATTTCACATTATACAGAACGGCTGTCGCTTCGCAAATTTAAATGCATCTAAGAATGTGTGAAAATGAGTCTGAAATGAGAAAACGAACTCAAACGTCATAATCACACAAACTCAAGAAGAAAACACTTTGGTTAAATGTTGTAGACCGAGCGCAGTGCATTATGGGTCGCTGTAGCATACAGCATGATGTTTGTATGGGCAGAGAGATGGATTGTGGGAAGTTTTGGCTCAGAGAAGTGCAGTGTTATGTGTTTAAAGCCCCATTGGTTCAGATCATCTGGATCTGTATGTACAGCTGTAGAATAATAACAATAAAAGAAATAATAATACTCATCAACACACACACACACACACGCACACACACACACACTCACACACTCACTAACACGCATTCACACAAACTCAGCCACAAACACACACACACACACACACACACACACTCACTTACCTGTACTTACACACAAACTCACTCACACACACACATTTCTCTCCCTGTGCAGTTTATAAAGTGTGTATTGTATGTAAAGAATAGCCCTATAGAAACATTTCACAATGAGAGGTGTGTGTGTGGGTGTGTATGTGTTAGTAAAGTGCTCAGTGCTCATGTCTATATTGCCTCAGACACTGTTACACTCACTGAGCTCACAATCACTATGGAAACCACCTAACACCTTCATCATCATCATCATCATCATCATTACAAGCATCTCACATACACACACACACGTTAAGGCTAGTTCACACGTGTTTTTGTCTGTTGCTGTTACAGCAGTCCAACCCGGCGATGAACTGTTGCCATGGCGATGAGGTAAGCGTCCCCGCCTACTCTAGACTTTAATATTATCTGACGCATATTTACATGTAGATTATGGATGAGATGATGGTGTGAATCTGCAGATCGTCCGGTGACAGTGTTTACAGTCTCTCTCTCGCCGGGATCCAGATGTACGGGCCGGACTGTTCCTCCATCACAGACTTCACACGGTGGTAGATCTCCTCGAAGCTCTCGCCCTCCACTATCGCTACAAAACACAACAACATAATCATTATAATCATCTCCTTGAAGCTCTCGCCCTCCACTATCGCTACACAACAGTTATGAGGATGGTGACGATGAAGGCTCACCTGAGAATAGGGTTGGGTATCGGTTGGGTTTTATCCGATACCAGTACCTACTCGGTATTTTTTAAACGGTTCTTGAAACGGTACTTAAGAAAACGAAACCGCACACACTTTGTCAAAAAATAATAATACCCCTTTATTTACAGGGCCAAACTGGACACAATATTAACTTACAATATAAATAGAAGTAACATATGGTTATAAACCAATATAAAATAAAAGTTCATATTTACATAATATCAAATAAAACAATATTATATTAAACAATGTAATTATACTGGAGATTAATAGAGATTACTAACAGGGTAATATAATATCGACATGGCTACAGGTTTCCATGTTTTGTCTGCTTTAACTAGTCATGTAGGCTAAGTTATCTTAAGCTCTTAGCCAGTTTGATATTTCGTTTCCACTGCATCTTATACGCAGCTTTGAGTAAACATATAAAAGAGAACGTCTCTGTGTAACCCATGTTCTCTGAATAGGGAACGAGACGCTGCGTTCGCTGCCAAATATCTCGCGCTGCCGACAAGCTTCCTTTTTCGGTAGAGAACTCAGAGCAGATGATGCGCGCGCTAATATAATATGACGACGTGAGCGTCAATGCGGTGCGAATGGTGATTCTTCTATATCCATAGACAATCGTTATTCTGACGCGTAATTTACACGTGAAATGCAGCCACGTGTACATTTCACGTGTGTTTAATCTCCTCGCTATCAGCAGACGTTCCGGAAGCCTTCCGCATATTGATAACGGCTCCCAGATGATCCCAAATTAGTTCAAATCTCCCGGAATCTAGAGCGAGCGAGCAAGAGTGCGCGTGCAAGACAGATCAGACAGTGCAATAAACCGTATAGTGCGCGCACGTCGGACAGGGAGAGGGAGAGAGCGAGATACTGCGTGTGTGCGCCTCATGCCACAGACTCAGGCATCGAAATCAGGCACCGAAATGTTCATTCTAATTCGTTCTGGTTACTACCGTTTACGTCAGAACCGGTTCCCTATTGGCACCGAGTTTCGGTACCCAACCCTACCTGAGAAGCACTCGATGAAGTCCTGCTCCAGTTTGACGGCTCGGTCCAGAGCTCTCCGGGCCTGTTCCTCCGTCACACGCTTGCTGATGTCTCTGAAACCAATACCCTCTGCTTTAGTTCACACTGAGAGTGTCATCACTTTAATAACTGGAAAATAAACTAAACAAGAACATTCATGTGTACAGTATTCATGAATAACTGCATCAGTTTTAGTGACATCAAAACAGTTCCATCGGGTTACACACGCATCCAGTTTGTAGCGAGTGTGAGCAGTGCAGAGACACTCCGCCCACACGCTCATCTGATTGGCCACGCAGCAGAGAGACTCCGCCCACATGCTCGTCTGATTGGCCACGCTTCTGAGAGCGTCGTTATGTGCACTCTACTAAGTTACTTCATCAAATGTGTTGAATTGTGTTTTTTTTTCTTTTGTAACAAAAGTGATTGAGGAAAGTACTATATTATCATATGAATATTTTTATGATCATTAGCCACGTTTCCACGGTCGAGCCATGCTAGTGCATGCCAGGGCCAGTCGCGTTTCCACCGTCACTTCCAGGGCTTGATCGGGGCTTACTCAGAGCCAACGGCCAGGATTTCTGGCCCGTCGAATACCTTGGGCCAAAGCAGGCCAGCTCAGGCTAGAGGCATGCTCAAGGTAAAAGGTGGAGTTTATCGGTGTTATGGAACGTTATGATCTGAAGCTACGACATCAATGTGACGGCATGTGAAGAAACGAGGACGTTATAAAATACATCAATGCTGAAATTACAAGTGTGCTGGGTCTCCATCGGTGTGGTGGGTCTCCATCGGTGTGCTGGGTCTCCATCGCTGTGCTGGGTCTGCATCGCTGTGCTGGGTCTCCATCGCTGTGCTGGGTCTCCATCGGTGTGCTGGGTCTCCATCGGTGTGCTGGGTCTCCATCGGTGTGCTGGGTCTCCATCGCTGTGCTGGGTCTGCATCGCTGTGCTGGGTCTCCATCGCTGTGCTGGGTCTGCATCGCTGTGCTGGGTCTCCATCGCTGTGCTGGGTCTCCATCGGTGTGCTGGGTCTCCATCGGTGTGCTGGGTCTCCATCGGTGTGCTGGGTCTCCATCGCTGTGCTGGGTCTGCATCGCTGTGCTGGGTCTCCATCGCTGTGCTGGGTCTCCATCGCTGTGCTGGGTCTCCATCGCTGTGCTGGGTCTCCATCGGTGTGCTGGGTCTCCATCGGTGTGCTGGGTCTCCATCGGTGTGCTGGGTCTCCATCGCTGTGCTGGGTCTCCATCGCTGTGCTGGGTCTCCATCGCTGTGCTGGGTCTCCATCGCTGTGCTGGGTCTCCATCGCTGTGCTGGGTCTCCATCGCTGTGCTGGGTCTCCATCGGTGTGCTGGGTCTCCATCGCTGTGCTGGGTCTCCATCGGTGTGCTGGGTCTCCATCGCTGTGCTGGGTCTCCATCGGTGTGCTGGGTCTCCATCGCTGTGCTGGGTCTCCATCGCTGTGCTGGGTCTCCATCGCTGTGCTGGGTCTCCATCGGTGTGCTGGGTCTCCATCGCTGTGCTGGGTCTCCATCGGTGTGCTGGGTCTCCATCGGTGTGCTGGGTCTCCATCGCTGTGCTGGGTCTCCATCGGTGTGCTGGGTCTCCATCGCTGTGCTGGGTCTCCATCGCTGTGCTGGGTCTCCATCGGTGTGCTGGGTCTCCATCGGTGTGCTGGGTCTCCATCGGTGTGCTGGGTCTCCATCGCTGTGCTGGGTCTCCAACGGTGTGCTGGGTCTCCATCGCTGTGCTGGGTCTCCATCGGTGTGCTGGGTCTCCATCGCTGTCCTGGGTCTCCATCGCTGTGCTGGGTCTCCATCGGTGTGCTGGGTCTCCATCGGTGTGCTGGGTCTCCATCGCTGTGCTGGGTCTCCATCGCTGTGCTGGGTCTCCATCGGTGTGCTGGGTCTCCATCGCTGTGCTGGGTCTCCATCGCTGTGCTGGGTCTCCATCGGTGTGCTGGGTCTCCATCGGTGTGCTGGGTCTCCATCGGTGTGCTGGGTCTCCATCGCTGTGCTGGGTCTCCAACGGTGTGCTGGGTCTCCATCGCTGTGCTGGGTCTCCATCGGTGTGCTGGGTCTCCATCGCTGTCCTGGGTCTCCATCGCTGTGCTGGGTCTCCATCGGTGTGCTGGGTCTCCATCGGTGTGCTGGGTCTCCATCGCTGTGCTGGGTCTCCATCGCTGTGCTGGGTCTCCATCGGTGTGCTGGGTCTCCATCGCTGTGCTGGGTCTCCATCGCTGTGCTGGGTCTCCATCGCTGTGCTGGGTCTCCATTGGTATCCCTCTGTTAGTGGCGACTCGCGAGACAATCGGGACACTATTGCAGCCACGGCCAGTGAGTTAATATACACGCTATCTTCATAACTTAAAAAATACATTAATTCATAATACCCGCTGAAATGGGTTTGGTTGTATTACGTTTGATCCAGAAAGGCGTGTTCAGAGTTTAGGGCAGCGCTATGGGGCTACTGGCCCGGCAGTGGAAACGTGGCTATTGACTCTCTCTCTCTCCCTCACACACACACACACACACTGACTCACAGTATGTTCTGCAGGGACGAGGGTCGTATAAAGATGGCGATGGGGTGAAGTTGTGCAGCCTGTAATCTCCTCACTGCATTCGCTGAAACATCCAAGATACAGTGTTTCCCCTGCTGAAAACACACACACACACACACTTTCCCCATGAGTTTCCCCTCCTCCACCTCTCTGACGCTCTGGACACTGCTCCTGTACAAGTGATGTGTGTGTGTGTGTGTGTCTCACCTGCTCTGCCACCTGTCTGACGCTCTGGACACTGGTCCCGTACAGGTGGCTGTTGTACTGGCCGGCCTCGATGAACCGGTGACTCTGAATGTCTTTCTCCATCTGTTCCCGCGACGACACAAAGTGGTAATCGCGCCCATCCACCTCGTACTCGCGCTTCGGCCGCGTCGTGTCTGTCACACACACGGAGTGTCACGGAGTGTCACGAGTCTTTAGCATCATATTATGTGGATCAGGGTATATAAACGCCACCCAATAGATATTTGTGGTGATATTTGCAGCCCATTTTTAATTTGCGGCCAAAATAAATATATTTTTGTATGCATGTCATGTGCAGTAATTGCTTGTTTCTCCATAATTTCTTGTGTACATATGTTGGTAAATGTTAAATGGACTGCATTTATATAGCGCTTTCACAGACCCAATGGTTACCAAAGCGCTTTACACATTGACCCACATACACCCATTCATACACTCATTCACACACTCATTCATACACCGACGACATGTGGACTTGCTAAGCCCCTGATCTGGATCATGCGTGTGCTATTCTGAAAGATGTCTGAAACTGCGGATTACTAACACGGTATTTAACTGAATTGAATTTAGTTCATAAATGATTAACTTTTCAATATTGACACTATTACAGAACTGAATTGATTCAAATTAAAGAATTAAATTTGTGTTACATTTGATGAACTGCAAAATCGATGCTGTTATTTAAGAGAACTGAATTGGGATGTCTTACGCGGGACACAGGAGCCAAACTTGTCCGGGAACTCGGAGAGGAGATCGTCATTGACGCGATCCTTGCTCGGCCCGAGGATGATGACTGGACGGGCGTAGTGCACTGCAGGACAGGAAATGACATCACATTGTCCATATGACTGGTAACATTTCATTAATTCTACAATTACAGCACAGGACTTCCTGCAGTTTCCCACCAAAATAAAAGCTCTATGGTTTAACATTAGCGACGAAAGCATTGTTTTTCATGCACTGGTCAATTTTGAGATTTGCATCCATAACTTCAGACTAGTGGACAGAAAACATCCAAAATACTCATTTAAGTGTTAATTTGTTTGCAGCTTATCTATTTGTGCATATAGATTTCAATTACAATCTATATCTCTTTAAAGGCTGTGAGCTTGAGTCGGTCAATCACCATTTCAGTGTTTATTGCAACTGCAACACAAGTACAATACTAGTCTTTATTGTCCTCGTTAGCATGCCTGCCTCCCAATGCCAGAGACCTCGGTTCCAATCCTGCTGGCTACACATGCAGTAGTAGACCCGAAGACTCACCTTCAGTCTGAATAACCGTCTCATAGCTCACGATGTAATCGCTACGTCCTGAAACACACACACACACACACACACACACACACAGGATGTGAGAGTCACATGAGCCACTATGAGCCACAGCTGAGAGCCAAACACTCACTCACCGCTGACGGCGTCTCTGCCGCGAGTCTTCATACGGGACCATTCCTTTCTCTCCACCCTACAGGAACACAAACACACACAGACTGATCAGTTGCTGTGTGTGATGTTCAGAGTTAGTGTAAGTCATTTTTTCAAAAAATATACAGTAAGGTTTTTAAAGGCACATTATGCAGGAATTCCACCCCTAGAGTCGCTAATGTCGTAAATACCACTCACGCAGAGCGTCTCTCTCTTAGATAAATTGTGTTTTTGAACTCAAGCTGAGCGCTCGTGTCCGCTGCATCGCGTCTCTTGTGGCGGCGCGCGGGCAGTCTTCACTCGCTCTTCAATCTATTGCAGTTGCGGATCTCTATTCATTCCGGTGATATCACAAAATAAAATGCACAAGAACGTGTCCCTGCTTGATATAGACTGTAACCACTGACGAACGTATTCAGTTTTGATGAGAGACAAAAAAAAATGTAGAACCTGTAACCTCTGACACGCTTGGCTAAAGATCTACCACTAGACCATTAAAAAACTCTAACAAAACTTGCGGATTGACGCATTTATTTACGGGTTGGGCAGAGAGGCTCATTCTCTATACCCTAGTCTCTTCCGACCGCATATTCTTTGTTTGTTCCATCGTCGAGTATCACGTCTGAAATGCGCGCAAGTGTCTTCGTGCTTCCTGTTGCGGGTGATGTGTGTGACATCGTTGCCGTGAAGCATGTTGTGATTCTCGTGAGATTTGTCGGGGGCGCTCCTCTCAAACTTGCATTGCTGTTTTTCCCAGCAGCGTCCCCCCAAGATTTACTACCAGGATGATTCGCCCAACTATGAGTTTGTTTACCACCGAAATTACTTTGAAGCTGTTACTGTATATTAAGGTACAATTCTGGCATAGTGTCCCTTTAAGAATATATTAAAACAAAAACTTTCATATTTTTAGAAAGGATGTGAATTAAAACAACCACAGCAGGCAGCAAGTTGACAAATTCTGTTTTCCTCCAGCACCAGAGAGCACACTTGGCTGAACAACAGGAAAACAGCACATACCAACCAAATATTAAAACTATACTGGAGGCACATTATTCTATTCTGAATCAAATTGTAATTTCCCGAATTATCCATTCGTTTTTCGACAGGGAACACATGGAACGAATCACTACTACACATTGTGATTGACAGCCGTCACAACCTATGACCGTCGTGTTTATGGATGTGTGATAAGGGAAAAACATCCAGTATGCGGCAGTCCTGTGGGCGAAAATGCCTTGTTGATGCGAGAGGTCAGAGGAGAATGGGCCGACTGATTCAAGCTGATAGAAGAGCAACTTTGACTGAAATAACCACTCGTTGTGAAATAACCATAACAGCAGAAGACCCCACCGGGTACCACTCATCTCCACTGCAAATAGGAAAAAGAGGCGACAATTTGCAAGAGTTTACCAAAATTGGACAGTTGAAGACTGGAGAAATGTTGCCTGGTCTGATGAGTCTCGATTTCTGTTGAGACATTCAGATGGTAGAGTCCGAATATGGCGTAAACAGAATGAGAACATGGATCTATCATGCCTTGTTCCCACTGTGCAGGCTGGTGGTGGTGGTGTAATGGTGTGGGGATGTTTTCTTGGCACACTTTAGGCCCCTTAGTGCCAATTGGGCATCGTTTAAATGCCACGGCCACGGAATCATTTCAAATTGGTTTCTTGAACATGTCAATGAGTTGACTGTACTAAAATGGCCGCCACAGTCACCAGATCTCAACCCAATAGAGCATCTTTGGGATGTGGTGGAACGGGAGCTTTGTGCCCTGGATGTGCGTCCCACAAATCTCCATCAACTGCAAGATGCGATCCCATCAATATGGGCCAACATTTCTAAAGAATGTTTTAGGGGTGAGGGTTAAGGTCAACACCTTGTTGAATCAATGCCACGTAGAATTAAGGCAGTTCTGAAGGTGAAAGGGGGTCAAACACAGCATTAGCATGGTGTTCCTTATAATCGTTTAGGTGAGTGTATATTCACTGCATCTGCTTTGCTTTTTCACTGACACACACACAAACAAACACACACCTCCTCTTGCTGGGTATGTAGCCAGTCTCCTCCAGTTCTCCATGTGGAGACAGTTTTCCGGCCTGCCACCATTCCTCATCACTGCAGTCAAACACCTCCAGAATGTCCCCAAACCTGAAGCTCACAGCCTGCGACAGGAACCCACAGTCTGCCGTTTTATCGTAGTCAAACAGAGCCCTGAAGACAGACAGACGGTCAGACAGACAGAGAGACAGAAAGACAGACGGTCAGTCAGACAGAGACAGACAGATGGTCAGACAGAGAGATGGTCAGACAGACAGACAGACAAATGGTCAGAAAGACAGATGGTCAGACAGACGTCAGCCCTAACCCTAACCCTAACCCTAAAGTTTAAAACTAGATTAAAGACGCATCTCTTTAGTCAAGCATTCACATAATGCTTACCTTCTAGTCCTCTGTTATGCCATACGGAACCGTTTGCCACTGAAACTGCTTAACGCACCAGTGGGGCTCGACAGCCTCTTAGACAAACGGGTCGGCGCGTATGGTTGGGTTGCGGAGAGTTCGTGAGATAGTGGTTTTCTAACACCGACTCCCGTATAATGGAAATCATTATGAACATCAGCTATGCTAATTATTTCCCATCTGCCTTTCTGCTGTTATCTCGGGACGCTTGTCCCGAGAAAAATGGCGTTCGTTAGGTCCAGTTTTGTGTCCAGCCTCTCACGGGGATTTCGGATGCCCCAACGCCTGTGAAGAGAAGACCAACGCCTGTGAAGAGACGACTCAACGCCTGCGATATGTTATGGCGCCGTTTGATTCATAAACAATATTTATATTTAATATTTATATATAAACAATATGAATGTAAGCCAGAGGAGAACTGGCCCCCGACTGAGCCTGGGTTCTCCCAAGGTTTTTTCTCCATCCAATCTGATGGAGTTTGGTTCCTTGCCACTGTCGCCTTGCTTTTGGCTTGCTCAGTTGGGGTTATTTAATATTTAACAATATTATTGATCTGTGTTGTACTACTTTCATGTTATCACTCTGAAGCTGCTTTGATACAATCTGTATTGTGAAAAGCGCTATATAAATAAATGTGACTTGACGTCAGATAGACAGACAGACAGACAGACAAATGGTCAAAAAGAGATGGTCAGACAGAAAGACAGACAGACAGATGGTCAGACAGACAGACAGACAGATGATCAGACAGACAGATGGTCAGACAGACAGACAGACAGATGATCAGACAGACAGATTTATTTTCTAAAAACAAATGAATAATCAAAATTAAGTGAGGTTATGATTAAAACAAGAACAAATATCTGCTAGTGGAGTCTGAAAACTAATAATACTTTACCTTAAAATTAAGATTATAAGCAAACAGCTAAGCAAACAAAAATTTCATTTCGAGTCTGTGTGTGTTTCTGTCTTCAGTACCTGATGAAGAAGCTTCTCTTTCCACTCCGTAACGACGCCGCTGCAGAAACTAAACTGCTGTTCATCAGCTGCTCACGCAGGTCATGGATCTTCGCTTCGAACCGGCTGTACTCTAAACACACACACACACACACACGTGTCAGGCTCGCTGGGCTCTGATTCGTCAGTGCAGATTTAGCTATTTTAGCATTAGCATGTGTTGTGCGTCTCACCCTCGGGCCTGTACTGCGTGATGATGGTGACCGTCTGTCCTGCGTTCTTCAGTGCAGCGGCCGCCTGTTCATGAGTCGCATGACGCAGATCCACACCGTTCACCTGCAACAGTAACACCGAGTGAGTGACAGTCGTAAAGCATGTCCCAGGAGACGTGTGTGTGGATCGGACATACACTCAGGATCTGATCTCCTTTCTTCAGCTCTCCGCTCAGATCAGCTGCTCCTCCTGCTAAGATGAAGGAGATGAAGATCCCTTCGCCATCCTCACCGCCCACGATATTAAAGCCCAGCCCGGTGGAGCCCCTGAGAATGACCACACGCCGCGGCTCCCTGATGGACATGAGCACGAGCTTACAGTACACCATATGAGCCGTCGTCAACATTTGTTTTGACATCTGCTTCAAACATTACAATGCTCATGATAACTTCCGTGAACTCTACAGTAAGTAAATTCACTTCACCAGCTAATTACTCTTCAATGCCATAGAAATATTCTGAGCTTTACCATAAAATGGAAATTCAAACCCAAAATTCTAAAGATGGCTGCAGACGTCTTTCTCTGGTGCTTAAGAACTATAGAAGCAATAGAAAGTGTCTATGATATGTGCCAATTTGCATATCTGCATAAACATGTGTGGTCACCTGGGAATGTCTTCGTCTCCCAGGAAGAGGCCTTTAGGGACGGGCGAGTAATGGCGTGGAGATGAGGGACTGAGGGCTTGTGGGTAATCAGACATGTCCATATGAGGAGCATAGGCTGCAGAAACACACAAATATCAGAGTGTGTGTGTGTGTGTGTGTGTGTGTGTGTGTGTGTGTATGCACTCACAGCTGGTGATGTCAGGAGGGTTGTAGGTGTCTTGATGATGATGATGAAGGGTTTTGGCAATTCTCAGATAAACAACCTCCCCTGTGTTTTTCAGCGCCGCTACTGCATCTTCATGCATCACATCCTCTAGATACATGTTATTCACCTAAACACACACACACACAGATCTACACTTCATAACTGTAGATCATTTGATACAACTAACCTGCATCACTGAACATCCAATGACTACCTTCGGTTGCCTCTCATAGTGTTTTTACTGTTACACTGTAGAGATTGACCACACTGAACCAGGGTTCCCTATCAGTCAGTCTCGTTCAACATTACGTCAGCACTGATTAACGCAGGGGCTCTCTCTTGATACCCCAATCACCTTTCAGTGGTAACAAAACAAGCCAATGGACATTAGCGAGTGAGATTTGCATGGCAAGCTTGGAGGAGGCAGACCCAGCATTCGAGTCACTGTGTCCTGTGCATCTACGTGGACCGCATGCAGAGCTTCAGAAGCTTTGAGGTCAGCAGAAGGGAAAGCAGAGGTTGGGCCATTGGATAGTGGATGCCATCATCTTGGCGTACCAGTACCAAGACAAGCCATGCCCCATTGAGTGTTGGCACCTCTGGGGTGTTGCCTCTCTAGCAGAAATCTGCACATTAACATTTAGTGGAGAAGCTAAATGACTTTAAAACTTGAAACAGAAATGTGTCATAATGGAGTGAGTTTGTGCTTAAAACAAGAAGAAAAATCTACCAGTTGGGTCAGAAAAATAAACTTCCCTCTGAATTAAGATTATTTTTCCGACCCCATTGGCAGAACGCATTTTTGTTTTCTGTAGACCATGATGTTTATTGTTTGATGTTTTTCCAAGATCTACATTAAAAGTTTGTCTATTGTTGACATGCTCAAACTCACAGCGAGAATCTTGTCCCCGATCTGCAGCCGTCCGTCCTTATGCGCGGCTCCGCCTTCGATGATTTTGGTGACATAGATGCTGTTGTCGCCCGGGACGTGCTGGTTCCCGACGCCGCCCGCGATGCTGAAGCCCAGACCTGCGGCACAGGAGAGCAGCCAATCAGATCAGCTGAAAACTTCAGCTCCGCACACCTGCTGCCCCTCACGCACCTTTAGGACCTTTGATGAGTTTCAGCTCTGTAATTTTCTCAGTGGACGGTTTGTGACGCAGCACGTAGAGTCGGACGATCGGCCCTGCCTCCTTCAGCGCCTCCACTGCAAAACTGTGAGTGACTTCGCGTACATCCACGTCATTCACAAAGAGAATGCTGTCGTTCACCCTGAAAGACACAATGAATCTCACCTGTCCAGCCAACGCACCTTCACCCCAAAGTTCCATTACAGCGAAACAAGTTTGGTGCAGGATTTACTTGAAAACAATTTTCACTCATAAGATTTAATAAATTATTACAAACAAACAATCGGAAAGTAACAAGCGTGTGTGTGTGTGTGTGTGTGTGTGTTTTACCTCAGCCGGCAGTCCTGTGCAGCGGCACCTCCTGGTATGATCTTAGTTATGAAGATACTGGGATCGTCTCCTATGTGAGGGTTATCAGTCCCACCGGCTATACTGAAGCCCAGACCAGAGTTACCCTAAACAAACACACACTGATGTTCATGCAGAAGTGCTGTGATATGATCAAAGAGTTAAAAAAAGAGACGTCTCAAACCCTCTCCAATGTGATTTCCTCATATTCAACGTCCCCGTCCATCCCGTTCATCTGAGACAGAGAGAGAGAGACATTCAACCATCAATATCTTTATTCACAGAGCTTCTAATGTCTGTTCTGGTGTTCGCTGACACGTGATCTGTGATGGACTCAAACTAATCTCAGAGCATTTCAGTGACGCTCACAGGACCCACGAGTCCTTCATCACAAATGTTAAACTGATTGTCCATAAGGCTGAAACTTAAAAAACTGGAGGGGGCGGGGCTTGCTCTTATCCATGAGGATTGATTGGATGGTGAACGTTTCTCTATATTAAACAGAAGAATGGCTGGTGACATCAGATTCCGCCAAGAGAGGAAGCATGCACTTATTAACTTATAACACTTATTTGTGACCAAAGAATATGAAGATCGAGTATGAATCTTTTTTAAGTAATCAGAACAAATGACTCTATTGTCTTCTGTAGAGCTGCTTTACAGACACAATCTATACTGTTTAAAGCGCTATAAAGCTGACTCGAGCTTTCCAGGAATCAGCCTCACACACACACACACACACACACATTGTCTAAAACCCTGTTAAAAACTCACAACCACTCTGCTAAACCACCTGAGAGACGGGCAGGGTAATTAACATCCTGCTTATTTCTATAACAGGGCTGAAGAACATTAATTAAAGCCACTTGATGAGTTCTGTGGTTACAGTGCTAGAGGGACTGTAGCAACACAGAGAGACAGACAGAGAGACAGAGAGACAGACGGACAGGACAGAGAGACAGACCGAGAGAAATCTATACAAAACAACTGAAACAAATCCTGTTCGAAATGAATTAAAAAACAAATTAGAAATCCTGAAAAAAAAAATTAAAGACAATCAGAACCCCCTAGATTTCCCAATCACAATAAAAGAGCTTACAGAGAGACTACATGCTTTAAAACCAAACAAAGCATGTGGCATAGATGGGATATTAAATGAAATGATCAAATACACCAACGAAAAATTCAGAACTGCAATTGTCAAATTATTCAACATTATTTTGAGAGTAGGATATTTCCCCGACACCTGGAACCAAGGCCTAATAACACCAATATTTAAACAAGGAGACAAATATGAGCCAAACAACTACAGAGGCATATGTGTCAATAGCAACCTGGGGGAAATATTCTGTTCGATTATTAATATAAGACTGCAAACATTTCTCAAAACCCACAAAATTCTGGACAAAAGTCAAATTGGATTTCTGCCCAAACACAGAACATCTGACCACATTTACACACTTCACACGATCATTGACAAACATGTATACCAAAATAAATCCAAAATCTTCGCTTGCTTTATTGACTTTGAGAAGGCTTTCGATTCGATCTGGCACGAAGGACTCTTCCTAAAACTACTGGAAAATGGGATTGGAGGGAAAACATTTGATTTGATCAACACCATGTATAAAAACAACACATGTGCTGTAAAAATAGGGAATAAACGAACAGAATTTTTCTCCCAACAAAGAGGAGTCAGACAAGGTTGCCCATTGAGCCCCACTCTATTTAACATATATATAAACGAACTAGCCAAAGCATTAAATAATTCCACTGCCCCCGGCCCAACCCTGACCCAATCAGAAGTTAAATGTCTCCTCTTTGCAGATGATTTAGTCTTTCTGTCTAAAACACAAGAGGGACTACAGCAGCTCCTCAACGTCGTACAGACATTCAGCCAAACGTGGGCTCTCAAAATTAAGTTGGCAAAAACTAAAGTGATGATCTTTCAAAACAGATCCAGGTGTAGGGAAAATAAATACATATTCAGAGCAGGAAACCAAGCCCTCCAACACACCCATGACTACACATATCTGGGTCTGAAACTGAGTTCAACAGGGAACTTTAATCTGGCTGTGAATGAGCTGAAGGCAAAGGCAATGAGAGTCTTCTACATGATTAAAAATACAATTAGACATGAAATTCCAATTCGAACCTGGCTAAAAATCCTAAAAGCAATAATTGAACCCATTGTTCTTTATGGCAGCGAGATATGGGGACCTCTAAAAACTCAAGAGTTCTCAAAATGGGAAAAAGAAGAAATTGAAACTCTGCATACCCAAATTTGCAAAAACATCCTAAAAGTGAACAGAGCGACACCGAACAACTCATGCAGAGCTGAATTAGGA
>NC_142788.1:32016857-32029357 GCF_988280905.1 Pimephales promelas | reverse complement strand
ACAACACAGATCAATAATATTGCTAAACACTAAATAACCCCAACTGAGCAAGCCCAAAGCAAGGCGACAGTGGCAAGGAACCAAAACTCCATCAGATTGGATGGAGAAAAAACCTTGGGAGAACCCAGGCTCAGTCGGGGGCCAGTTCTCCTCTGGCTTACATTCATATTGTTTATATATAAATATTAAATATAAATATTGTTTATGTATAAAACGGCGCCATAACATAGAGTAAGAGTGTGTACGTGTATGTAAAAGTATTTAAGAGTATGGTAAGAGTAAGTAAGTGAATGTGAGAGTGTGGTAAGAGGATGTAAGAGTATGGGCTTACCAGTGTGGAGGTGGCGTAGTACGGCGCGTGGCCACTCGGGAGCAACACTGGCTGCAACACACACAACAGCAGGACTAGTTACAGGAGAGGACAGGTAGTTACACAACTGAGACTGACGCGACACTGGACTGAAATGTGAGACATCATTCAGAGTATTAGACTGGAGAGACAACACACACAAGAAAGAGAGAGAGAGAGAGAGAGAGGTCATATTCACTCAACTATGGATTAACTAAGTTAGTTGACCAGCCTCAGATTCACTGGATCTGTCCAGTGTCCTGACAGCAGCTAGCAGGCTTGAATTTCAGTTGTTAAAGTTTTGTGAATTCCATTGATTAGACACTTTTTTTATTATTAACAATCAATTTAGCCTTTAAACACAGAATTTCTGAAAGAATAAAACCGATTTCATCAGGGCCTCGAGGATCAATCACACCAGAGCTCAACCACCGACTGTAAGATAGGCGACGCTAACACACTCCCTTCATGAGCAGGACTCTTACCTTGGCAGGGGACATGTGCATCTGGGGTGTGTAACCGTGGATACCGTCGATGTGGGCGTGGCCAGCGTCACTAAGGTGGAGCATCTCTGCAGACTTCTCTGTGGTCAGGTGGGCGGGGCTGTGCTGCAGGGGCGGAGTCTCCTCGTCATGGTAACGGTACTTCTGCAGAGACACAGGAGAGCATGCACGTTTAAGGCCGGTTCACTCTGAGAACGATAACGATAGTTTGAAAAATCTTTTCTAAATGTAAAAGGATAGTGAAGTCCACACCGCAGCTATAAAAACTCAAAGGAACGGTAATCACTTTCAGAACATTTTTTTTTCCAGCTGATGAACGATAAAAACATTAACAGCCAAACAGAATCCAGAATACATTTACATAACCGGTTATATAAATGTATTCTGGATTCTGGGTTATCACACATTCCTGCTGTTTATAACACCCCAAATCCTGACAAATGTGAGCTAAACAGAATCCATCTGATCATTTAATAATCAAAATCATAAAAACAGGAGTGTACTGAGCTCAGCTCATCAATAACAATACAAAGCTCTTACCTAATATTGAATATGCAATCTGATTTTAATGTTAGATATATATTCATGTTGGTTTTACGTTTATTTATGTAAAAAAAAAGTTTGAAGGTAATGATTCTACTGTACAGTAACAATTAAAGGTGCTGTATGCGTTTTTAGCGGCCTCTAGCGGTGATGTTTCAGAATGCATCAAGAGTGCTCGTGCTCGTGTGCGTGCTCGATCTCAAGAGCGAGCATTCACTACTAGCTACGCGGATACTTTCAAGGCAACGGCGAAAGCACCACACAACATGCTGGAAACTAATGTAAACTCCCACTGCAGTTACAATAATAGCCTACTTTTATCAGCTTGACGTTGAACTAATGCTCTAGCTGTGTTCGCACCATGATAATGTTACAATAAACTGCATTTAGCCGACATGAGGTTATATAGCATAAGCCATTTCACTAACTATTCATGTATCTTTCACAATCAGCAATGTCAACATAGGTGAATGTATAATATGATAACGAAAACGGTTAGTGAACTAAACTGAACAATTTCAGTGTAACAGTAAGATCGTAGGAAGTAACATTCCTGTAATGAACGTGTCTGGAAATGTGCAAGTTATAAACAATATGATAGTAGTGGGATGAGTGACGTTAGTCAGTAACGTTAGATCTAGTAAATAAAATAAGTTACATCCTAAAGCACCTACTTTTTGTTATCCTGGAACATGCTTTTGTATTCATGTCATGTTTCATGTAGTTTACCTTGCTATTTCACTAAAGTTTACGAATTGTACAATGTTGCCGACGCTGGTGCGCGTTTTTGTCTGGAGTCGACCAGATTCGCCGTTTGCCTGACGATATTCTGCAGATAAAACTTTTTTTTGATTTTTATATTTATGTGGAGTTTGAGTTGGAGTGTGTGTTGTGCTGGAGGCAGGACGTTTTGGGGTGTTATCAGACTCCATGTCGTCAGCTGAAGTGCGGTTGGTCGCATAAACTGTATAATGGCCTTCAGAGGTAATAGCAAAACTCAAAAAGTGGATCATTGCAATGTGTGACTACAACCCCTTCAAACACAGGGAATAAAAAAGGATTCATTTTATAAAAAAAAAAAGGTTACATATAGGACCTTTAAGAAAATGTAATTGCTTGAATACATAAATATAATAAATAAAATGTACACTAAAAATAGTAACAATAAAAATATGATCAAAATTAAGTAGTGGATATAATAGAATTACATTAATATTACCCATCTGACTGACCTGAAAAAAATTGCACTAATCTGTCAAAAACACATCAAATGAAGGACAGGGTACTTATCTGACATCACTTCCTGTTTGATAGACTTCCTGTCACAAAACAATGGCTTCCTGCATAAAAAAAAACACTAACTCTGCTTTTCAAATATGATATTATATAAATAAATATTCAGGTTCATGAGATTTTATTTATACTTACAGCACTTTAAACTGCAAAAGATATTAAAATAAATTTTGATTTCGAAATGTTAACTGAATAGCAGAGGGACATGAACCACACACACATTCACAATCTCACACACACTCTCTACGAACACACACACTCTCACAGACTTTCTCTCACTCACACACACACACTTTTGTAACCGGCCAGACGGGGGCGACACAGAGCTGCTCAGTATTCCCCTCAGTGCCCACTGCAGAGCTGATGAAGATGATGTCATCAAAGAGGGACGACACTCCAATCAGACCCTCAACAAGCTGCTTTCGAGCATTCTGTGACCATACAAGCGTTCATGAGATGCAACACACACACACACACACACACAAACACTGCAACATCAATATTACTCCTGAGAGCAGAAACAAACCAGAATCACCTGAATATGAAAAAGTTTATGACCATCATAAACTCAATCAAGTGTGTGTGTGTGTGTGTGTGTGTGTGTGTGTGTGTGTGTGTGTGTGTGTGTGTGTGTGCTTCCCATGCTCGCTCGCTCTCTCTCATTCAATGCACGATGCTAGTCCAGTCACCATGGAAACTGGCTCTGATAGCATGGTTGCATAGCAACTGACATCACCAGGAACACAGAAATAAAGATGAAAGAGAAACAAATGACGATCTTCAGATTTATGAATGAGTGTGTGTGTGTGTGGGGGGGGGGGGGGTGTAACTGCAGGATTTGAGCTGAACTCTGCAGCACTAAACCACCTAGTTAGGGTTGTGTTAGTTGATTCCTAAAGAGTGAAACACTGTGAAGCTTTCAGAAGATTAGATTGAGCGGCATGTTAACTTCTGATTCAGCCAATCATGTTTGAGGGGCGGGGCTATTCGTTTACTGACCAATGAAGTGTGTGAATTAAGTGATCAGGAAACATGTTTCAATCAGCATTATTGCAGTTCAACTTAATGACACTAATGAAGCAGAAATATCCAATTCACCTTTGGAAACGACACGACTGATTCATCAGCTGATCCTGATCCTACAAAAATAAACATTTATGCACAGAGAATATTTAGCTCAAGAAAAATACAAAGTTCTGTCATAAAACTCTAGATGGCGCAGGCTGATAGGTCCTTAACTCGATCTGATTGCAATCACATCATTCTCTATAGGGCACAGCTAATTGGTTCCTGCTGTATCAGCAGCCAATGAGCTCGCTGTTCAACCTTCAAAAGAGTTTCAGAAACCCTCCACCTTCCCCACCTCCACCTGTAGACCTGTACTGGTGACTCATGAGCGCTTCAGAAACCCTCCACCTTCCCCAGCTCCACCTGTAGACCTGTACTGGTGACTCATGAGCGCTTCAGAAACCCTCCACCTTCCCCAGCTCCACCTGTAGACCTGTACTGGTGACTCATGAGCGCTTCAGAAACCCTCCTCCTTCCCCAGCTCCACCTGTAGACCTGTACTGGTGACACATGAGCGCTTCAGAAACCCTCCACCTTCCCCAGCTCCACCTGTAGACCTGTACTGGTGACTCATGAGCGCTTCAGAAACCCTCCACCTTCCCCAGCTCCACCTGTAGACCTGTACTGGTGACTCATGAGCGCTTCAGAAACCCTCCACCTTCCCCAGCTCCACCTGTAGACCTGTACTGGTGACTCATGAGCGCTTCAGAAACCCTCCACCTTCCCCAGCTCCACCTATAGACCTGTACTGGTGACTCATGAGCGCTTCAGAAACCCTCCACCTTCCCCAGCTCCACCTGTAGACCTGTACTGGTGACTCATGAGCGCTTCAGAAACCCTCCTCCTTCCCCAGCTCCACCTGTAGACCTGTACTGGTGACACATGAGCGCTTCAGAAACCCTCCACCTTCCCCAGCTCCACCTGTAGACCTGTACTGGTGACACATGAGCGCTTCAGAAACCCTCCACCTTCCCCAGCTCCACCTGTAGACCTGTACTGGTGACATATGAGCGCTTCAGAAACCCTCCACCTTCCCCAGCTCCACCTGTAGACCTGTACTGGTGACATATGAGCGCTTCAGAAACCCTCCACCTTCCCCAGCTCCACCTGTAGACCTGTACTGGTGACATATGAGCGCTTCAGAAACCCTCCACCTTCCCCAGCTCCACCTGTAGACCTGTACTGGTGACATATGAGCGCTTCAGAAACCCTCCACCTTCCCCAGCTCCACCTGTGTAGATCTGTACTGGTGACTCATGAGCGCTTCAGAAACCCTCCACCTTCCCCAGCTCCACCTGTAGACCTGTACTGGTGACACATGAGCGCTTCAGAAACCCTCCACCTTCCCCAGCTCCACCTGTAGACCTGTACTGGTGACATATGAGCGCTTCAGAAACCCTCCACCTTCCCCAGCTCCACCTGTGTAGATCTGTACTGGTGACTCATGAGCGCTTCAGAAACCCTCCACCTTCCCCAGCTCCACCTGTAGACCTGTACTGGTGACACATGAGCGCTTCAGAAACCCTCCACCTTCCCCAGCTCCACCTGTAGACCTGTACTGGTGACATATGAGCGCTTCAGAAACCCTCCACCTTCCCCAGCTCCACCTGTGTAGATCTGTACTGGTGACACATGAGCGCTTCAGAAACCCTCCACCTTCCCCAGCTCCACCTGTAGACCTGTACTGGTGACTCATGAGCGCTTCAGAAACCCTCCACCTTCCCCAGCTCCACCTGTAGACCTGTACTGGTGACTCATGAGCGCTTCAGAAACCCTCCACCTTCCCCAGCTCCACCTGTAGACCTGTACTGGTGACACATGAGCGCTTCAGAAACCCTCCACCTTCCCCAGCTCCACCTGTAGACCTGTACTGGTGACTCATGAGCGCTTCAGAAACCCTCCACCTTCCCCAGCTCCACCTGTAGACCTGTACTGGTGACTCATGAGCGCTTCAGAATCCCTCCACCTTCCCCAGCTCCACCTGTAGACCTGTACTGGTGACATATGAGCGCTTCAGAAACCCTCCACCTTCCCCAGCTCCACCTGTAGACCTGTACTGGTGACATATGAGCGCTTCAGAAACCCTCCTCCTTCCCCAGCTCCACCTGTAGACCTGTACTGGTGACACATGAGCGCTTCAGAAACCCTCCACCTTCCCCAGCTCCACCTGTAGACCTGTACTGGTGACACATGAGCGCTTCAGAAACCCTCCACCTTCCCCAGCTCCACCTGTAGACCTGTACTGGTGACATATGAGCGCTTCAGAAACCCTCCTCCTTCCCCAGCTCCACCTGTAGACCTGTACTGGTGACTCATGAGCGCTTCAGAAACCCTCCACCTTCCCCAGCTCCACCTGTAGACCTGTACTGGTGACATATGAGCGCTTCAGAAACCCTCCTCCTTCCCCAGCTCCACCTGTAGACCTGTACTGGTGACACATGAGCGCTTCAGAAACCCTCCACCTTCCCCAGCTCCACCTGTAGACCTGTACTGGTGACTCATGAGCGCTTGAGAAACCCTCCACCTTCCCCAGCTCCACCTGTAGACCTGTACTGGTGACTCATGAGCGCTTCAGAAACCCTCCACCTTCCCCAGCTCCACCTGTGTAGATCTGCTAGGGGTGATTATGCTATCTCGTGCAGCCGCAGCATGTCTCATCAGTCTCAGCAGCGTGTCGTCTATATAAGTCCTGTACCCGCTCTAAAGCAGCAGCAGCAGCAGCAATAACCAACAGCAGCATACAATATAATAAATTATATATACAATATAGCAAATACACAATGAACTAAATTGACAATGGAAAACTATGTACAAGTGTAGAAATGTTGTGCAGAAATGTAAGGGAATGTGAATAAGAGGCATGGTGTGCTAAATGTCACGCCTAGTTTTACAACAAACAGCACACAAAGTCCACAAACAGGATCCTCACAGAAGTCCCTGGTTTTGTTCAGATGTTAAAAGATGTAGTGCAGTCCAATGTTGACCACACCATCCACAGACCTGTTCGCTCTCTGGGCAAACTGAAGAGGATCCAAGCTGGGGTCCAGTGATGTCCTTCAGGTGGGCTAACACCAGTGTTTCAAATGAGTTCATGATCACAGATGTCAAAGCAAAAGGTCGGTAGTCATTCAGACCTGTGATTGTGGGTTTCTTTGGGATGGTATGATGGAGGAAGGAACTTCACACAGCTCCAGTGATCTGTTAAAGATGAAGGCCTGATGGACAGCCCAGGTTTTTAGAGAGGCTGGTGAAACGGCATCTGGGTCTGGTGCTTTCCTCGGCTTCTGTTTCCGGAAGACCCGACACACATCTTCTTCACAGACCCGAAGTATAGGAGGGGGATCTGGAGGTGTTGATGAGTGTATGGAGAGAAAGCCAGAATGGGAGTGAGGTGTGCGAGGCAGCGTTTTTCAAACCTGCAATAAAACTCATTCAGTTCGTCAGCCAGTTGGGGGGGGGGGTGTCTTGTAGATAGTAATGTCTTGCAAGACTTTCCACATTGATGCAGGGTCGTAGGCTTTCTCAGCTTTTCAGAATAGCACCTCTTAGCCACTCGGATCTCTTTTGTCCCACTTAAACAAGACTCTGTCCCCATTCCTTTCAGCATCTTCTCTGGCCTGACGAAGTTGTTTGACGGAGTTTTGCAGTGAACCAAAGTTTGTCATTGCTGTAAGTTAAATCCAGATCCAGGAATGCACATATTCTCACAGAAATGCACTCGAAGGAGGCTTTGCTTCATCAGTCCATCTCTTTACAGTCTGAATTACAGTTATAGCCGATTACAGTTCCTGCATGTGGGTCGGTATAAGATGAACCAGACCGTGATCAGAGATCCCCAGACTGAGTGATATGCACTGTGGTGTAGCAGTAGACCAGTTCATTACTGCCTCTGGTGGGGCCTGTAATGTGCCGGCTGTATTTTGGCAGTCCACAGGAGAAATTTGCTTTATCAAAGACTCTAAGACGACTCCAGGATTATGACGGAGTCCGGGTGTTGATGTTATCCATTACCATGTCTAACACTCTGAGAGTTGTCATGACAGAAATATATTTCACAATACACAGTTTCAAAGCAGCTTTACATAAAATCATGATGTTTATAATATCTCCATGCCTTAGAGTTGAATTTATCAGATTACACACTTCTCAGGCGCTAATAATGACCTAAACAGAGAGAGTTTTACTGAAAACTAAGCCAACATTTCATTACTACTGTATATGGTAGTATATGTATACTGTAAAAGGTATATTTTAAAAAAAAATTAAAGTATTGTTTGCAGGGCAATTCACAATTTTAAAATAGTTTTCACTGGATAAATTTAGCTTGGTTAAACTTTCAATTGAGACCTAATTAAGGGTGATTACTAAAAAGGCAACAAAACTAAAAACTACAGGACAGTTAGCAGACTAAGAGCCAATGAAAACATGTGGTGAGCTGAGATCTGGTGGAATGGCGGAAGTTCTTTCATAAACCGTGACATAAAGCTCGCACTAGAGGCAAACAAACACACCGCGCTTCAATACCTGTGAGATGTGGTCAGATCAACCTGCAGGAGTAGATCCACACGATCCAGACTGACACCACATCTCAGGAACGCCTGCCCATAAACACACCGTCCAACCAACCACATGATGCTCATTATCACACACTGATATCTGCGGCTCCCCCTGCTGGATCCTCATGAAGGTTCATTACCATCAAACCAGGAGACATGCAGCACAGACCAGTGAAGCCACAACTGCCCTCAGTAAAGAACACGCCGATATCATGAGCGTCGGCGGAAGCTGCATGTGTCCTTCAGGAGATTCAGTTTCGGGAAATGTTCAAAAAGAACAGCAAAAGCCAGAGTTCCACTGATGCTAATGATCTCGAGGTGGGATTTACATCATCACTTCTAGAAGTGTACGTTCGCTGAGGACATTCAGTTGTGGCTTGTGTACTGTTCACATCAAGACTGATAACTCTGTTTATACAGTTCTGTTTATTCGAAGCAAGATGCAATGTAGAACAATAAATATACCAAAAACTATAATAACTAACAAAATCATTATTTTTATTATAAGCACTGCCGTTTTGTTGTCAGTCACTTTGAACGCTCAAGCTCTTTATAGCAGAATGGATTCTGATTGGCTGTCAATGTTTTTACACACACACATACTCTCTCTCTCACAAACATACTCACACACACTCGCTCACTCCCTCACTCACTCACACACACACAGGTGGAAATCACCAGTAATACTGAACACAGAACACACCTGCTTGCTCTTCAGAGAGCAGAAACAGTTAGACCAGCACAACTGGTGTGTGTGTGTGTGTGTGTTATATAAAGTGATATGAGATGCTCCGCATACACACACACAGCTGTCTAAATGAGACGAGAGCTCGAGACGACAGTGGCGCTGATCGCGGGCGCGTGCTGCAGTATTTAGACACATCGCACACACAGACACAGACACACACACACACACACACACACACAGGCGCGCGGGCTGCAGCAGTCTTACCTTAGTGGTCACTATACACAGGCAGTCCATGTCAGGACTGAAGGGCGACAGACGCGCTGAATCCCCCCACCCTCCCCTGTCTCTCCCTCCGCCTGTCGAGCCTCCTCTCCTCTCTCTCTCACTCACTCACTCTCTCTCACTCACTCTCTCTCTCGGCTCGCGCGGGTGGGGGGACGCGAACAACAGAGCAACGCGCGCGTGAAAACATGAACGGAAACACAGAGAGAGGCGGTGGGTGACTACTGTTGCCACAGCAGCGAACTGTTGTTGCTCTGGCAACTGTAGAGCAGTTGCCATGGAGACTGAGAGAGGCTGTATGACATACAGGGTCAAAGTTGAAACCCCAAAGACTCGAACAACCGAGGGATCTGTCATCTACAGCCCAACATCCAAAGCGCGAAAGTACAGGCAGCTGGCCGTGAGTTCATTTCCTCTACATCAGAATTTCACGTTTTCAGTCTTCATGAAAGAGAAGTTGTGCTGGTCATTTCTACCCTTTTGTGACGTATCTGAGTGAAACACTTCTGGAACAAGAAAAAATTTAGGTTATTGTTATTATAATTATTGTTATAGTTAACGTTACCATATAGTTATTTTACTTGTGGTTATAGTTATCATTATGTTTATCATATTTATAGTTAATGTTATGGTTACAGTTATGGGTCTTAAAAAGATTATTCAATGATGGCATGATGTCATTTTAATAAAACTTGTTTGTCTATATAGTAGAAAGAGTTAGAAAGAGGCCCAAAAAAGAGTTAAATCAGTGGACATGGCTAGAGAACATCTCAGATTACGTATGTAACCATGGATCCTTGAAGAAGGAACTCAAACTGGGGTGCGTTTCCCGTACAACGACGTAGTTTGCTGATTTACACCATAGTACGATGCATCGTTGGATAAAACAACTAGCTAGTCACGGCTGTTTCCCGAAACCCACTGTCGCAAAGTTTCGTTCAACCACGTTGGTTTCGCACGGGGTGGAGTAGTAACTTCTTGTAATGAAACTGTTTGAGATCCAATTAACGCTAGATTTGTTTTATATAAATTACAGACATGTCATCTGAGGACTATTTCTAATTGTTCTCAGTTGTTTTGCTTTATTACCAGACTCAATATTTGGCTCGTTCTTACGAGCACGTTCGCACATGCGCACTCTTCAAACACGTTACTTCAAGTCTTTTCACAAACTAAAAGACGTAAATTACATTTGTATGAATTCTAAATAAAAGGCACCGGTTGTACTGAATGTCAGCTTGCTAATTTTGCTCAATATAAGGATTTATTACCTCCAAATGTCATGCAATACAGAAACGATGCCTCTAACCACAGGTCGAGAGCTGTCGTTCAAAACACACAACTCTGCGATGCTGTTTGCGAATGTTCGTTGGAACGATGGTTTCGGGAAACACCGACTCGTTGAACTATGCAGATAACGACGGAACTTGCAACCATAGTTGGCTAACGATACTTTCGGGAAACGCACCCCTGGTCGAGACGCTGTGGGAATGCCCACAAGTGCGAAAACAGACCAATGGCGCGATGGAACATCATGGTGACGTCATCGACCAGGAAACTATAAAGCATAGCCAATCAAACCGCGCTAGCTTCTGATAGGCTCACTCACAGGCATGCAGGGAGTATGGCAGGGCGATGCAGCATCTCCTTTTCTCTTTAGGGAACCAGCGTTACACATATAACCTGAGACATGCCTTTGAAGGGAACTCCAGCTGGATCGAAACGCTGTGGGAACTGCCGTATGTGTGAATCACACTAGCACACTAGGGCAAGAGAACTCCGGAACCACCCGACCCACATCTAGGCTTAGGAACCTGACACAGGTGAGCGGAGAGGACCAGCATCACAGATGTCATTCAGTAAAGCTCCTGACCGGCCGACTCGTGCGCAGGTGAGATAGCGTGATCTTGACAAATGCTCATTTGCACTCATGTAAACACAACAGTTTTTCTTCCGCAATCACACGTCGTCTGCGCTTTGTTTCCCGGCGGACCGAAAATAAACGCGACACTCGCGCCCCCGGAAATCCGACAAAATTCAACCAATCAGATGACGACTTCGACATTCCTGAAGTGTTTCCAGTTAAGTGTACCATATGCATCAGACGTTTAGCCAACGTTCTGTGGGCGTGACGTCTGAGGCTGAGACTAGACAGAGGGCTGCAGCAATCTCTTCTGCCAAAAACTACAACTCCCACAATACACTTCTGATTTTGGCGCCACCCCCTCTGTCCGTGGGAAAAATTCAGAAGTTTGATCAGTAGTTTTAACAAAAGCATTTTGCATCATCTGTGCATGCAATTCACATTGTTCATGTACACATCCTACAAACAATAGAACAATACAGACTTCAGATGTGATTCACACACACACACACACACACACACACACACACACACACACACTCACCAGCCCTGGTGAGAGCACTCGACCTCCGGTTTGATTCTCAAACACAGTCAGCTCATAAAACTCCTGAATGTCTGCGGGAGAAAAACACACTTGATATTAAACTCACAATGAAATCAAGTTTTTCATGTAATATTGCAGTGTTTATTGTGAATGATTTATGGGTGCACATCATCATTATTGTGTTAATAATCTTGAATCAGAATCAGTTCCTCTTGCAGCATCTCTTCTCTGATGACGAGGGCGGGGCTTTAACCTGTCACTCACATGAGATCAGCCAATAGCAAACCACAACCATCCAATCAACTCCCCACAGACACACTCAAGCCCCGCCCACATTAGTTCTTGTTCCCAAAGCGTTTCACTCGGATATCCGGCACAAATAAGAGACGGCGAAGAAAAGACGAACGCAACTTCCATTTCAAGCTAATTCACGTGTCCAGAGGATTATGGGCAGATTCATTGGACATCTTTTAGCATGTTGTTCTGATTAGTGTTGGAGTGTCTGCGTGTGAATTAACAGTGTCTCAGCCACCAGCAGGGAATCCTGATGCTGATTGACAGCTCCATTCATCCTCAGGAACCAATCGAAAGTAGCTCATATGCCAGGACACGCCCCCAGATCTGTCTAATCTGATGGTGTCATGCGTGTAAATCTCTCAATGACAGATTACACAGTAAATATAGAGAGTTCACAGTGGTACTCATGGCTGATTAGCTCTGTCTGTGTGTGTGTGTGTCTGTGTGTGTGTGTGTGTGTGTGTTTGTGTGTGTGCTTGTGTGAGTGAGTGAGTAAATGAGTGTGTGAGAGTT